>NC_069679.1:36975199-37278230 GCF_023699985.2 Odocoileus virginianus | reverse complement strand
CTAACAACAGTTCACTGATGTGAGGACTGCTCTCATCCACGTACTGGGAGGAGAGAACTAAAGGAACGACACAGACAAGGAGAGTCTAGGCCGGATTCACAGCCAGGCAGCCTCGCCCCAGCCTCCCATGCTCAGCCGCACGGCACAGCCCTGCTTTTCCTACCAAATAAAGGACCAATTCCCACGGGTCTTTTTCTAAAAACAAGCATGGCTCTGATTCATTTTAATTTGTTTGGCACACAGTAGGTGTTCTCTGAATATCTATAAAAGATTAATAAACAAATGACATAAACATGGACACAAAAGCAAATACTGGAGGAAGGAAGAAGCTAAATATACATAGTCTCTGTTCTGAGACTTTAGCAGCAACACCTCCCCCGTTCTGTGTGTGTGTTACAGACGTGTGTGTCTCATACACAAACGCAGGCACACACACAAGTCTATGATCTCAAAGTTGAGAAGATGAATATTAATCACTTCTACAAAAGATGTCTGAGACTCCTCCATCCTTCAAGTTGTGCTTGAAAAATGTTCCCACAGTGAATTTCAACATTGCTTCTGCTAATCTTGCTAAGAGGACTATAGCTAATGGCACTAAACCTCTGCTATCTTTATATAGTGGCATCCGGGCTTGGTGAAACTGCAGGAGGTGAAAGCTCAGGGCTTCTCTGCAGGCCTCCGTGGGATCTGTCCAGCTCCTGTCCTCTCCATCTACCTGTGGGAGCCCAGGAGAGCCTGAAGCATCCGGGGACAATGGCTCACACCTCTGTGTCGCTCACAGCGGGCATGCAGGTGGAAGGGGCTTCTATGCCCCCCCTGTGTGCTTGCGTGCATGCGTGCACAGTGCCTGCATGTCCCAGGGAGTCCAAAGCAGTCCCACATTTAAAGGTTCTCTCATTATTCCCTTTAATACAGCCATGCATGTTAGAAACATACATCCAAATTTGGGATTCAGAAATGGATTGCTGCTCTCTCTGGGCTGGACTGTGCACTATCCTCCCTCCTTGCTTTATACACACTTAAGCCTTTAATAAATAATGAGTTTTAAAATGGGGGCAGGGCTTCCCTGGTGGCTCAGTGGTAAAAGAATACACCTGTCAATGCAGGAGACACAGATTCGACTCCTAGTCTGGGAAGATCTCACACGCCACGGAGCCACTAAGTCCATGGGCCACAATTGTTGGGCCCGTGCTATAGAGCCCGGAGGCCGCAACTGCTGAAGCCCGTGCTCCCTAGAGCCTGTGCTCTGCCACAAGAGAAGCCACTGCAATGAGAAGCCTGAGAACCACAACTAGAGAAAAGCCCCAAGCTGCAATGAAGACCTAGCACAGCCAAAAATAAAAGAAGTAAAAATTTAAAAAATAGGAAAGTGTTAGTTGCTCAGTTGTGTCTGACTCTTTGCCATCCCATGGACTGTAGCCCACCAGGATCCTCTGTCCATGGGATTCTCCAGGCAAGCATACTGGAATGAGTTGCTATTTCCTTCTCAGGGGATCTTCCCAACACAGGGATTGCACCTGGGTCTCCTGCATTGCAGGTGGATTCTTTACCATCTGAGCCAACAATCTAAAAAAAGCAAAACCCCATGAAAGAAAGCTCAGATGGAAGGGGACATGGAATTCTCCAGGACAAAGCTTGCTCAGCATCCTCCAGGTCAAGGGTCATCAGGTGTGTCTGACTTGGCTCACTTGGAGCTCCTTCCAAGGTCCTCTTCTACGGCTTCAGAATTAAGCAGTAGATTGATCTCAGTCCTTCCTGACACTGATGTTCTGGAAACAGAGGTCTTTCTGCTCCTTTTTAAAGAGGTTTATAAACATGAAGTCCAGGTTACTCTAAACAAGCTCCTAGTTGCTCCATTTTGCTCCCTGTGACAAGAGCCTACCTTTATGTCCTGACACGGAAAGGCGAGCAAGAAGCTTAAGTCACTCCGCTACCCTGTGGCCACTGAGAGAACTGCACTTTCCACACGGGTCAGAAGCTGGTTCCAAAACAATGACGTCTCAGTGCCGAAAACAATTTTAATCTATAATAGGGATGAGCACCTCATAAAAGGGTCCACGGTAGTTATTAATTGGACCTGGAAATTGCTTGTCTTCATAAAATTATCCATAAATGTTCTTGCTTTAAAAGGGACTGATTCGTAACAGTATGGTTAGAAACTAACCTCAGGGTTTGTCCAGTTAATCCTCCTGCCTCAAGGAAGGATATCCTTCAACCTTTCCAGGAAAAATATATCACTGCCATTTTCTGAAGAGGATCTGGAGGGATGTCACAATCTCCTGCTAACGCACATGTGAAGGTCAGAGAGACAGAGGTTTTCTTTGAAGTCAGTCCCAAACATGAGCAATCCCTTTCAAACCAGATTATGTGAGTTCAGGTTGGAGTGTCCAGCACTTACTTGCTCTAAGCCTTGTTTTTCTCATCTGTGAAGTGGGAGGGCTCCAGAATCATGCCTAATGGTGGTATCAAACAACATGTGTGCAAAATTATGTTGTAAAGCACAAAGTCAATGGAAACTAGGCTCCCAGTCATTCTCATCAAATGTTGCAAAGTGGCAGAAGTATTTCACACAGGGGCAGATGGTTCAAAATTAGGTCCTCAAACACAGAGCCAGGAGAAGAAAGAAGTGGAGAGACATTTATCACATATCCTCCTGTTTATAAAGCATGCAGTGTGGGAACCCACTTATGAAACAGTGACCTGTTAATTAGAATTCTAAGTCAAGAGTAATCACCCTCACCCACAGCAACACTGGCAGGGGGCAGGGAGACCCAGGGGCTCCATGACAGAGGGCTTGCCCTGATCAGGGAAAACATCTGTTCTTGATTTTCTGGAGTTCTGGTTTCAAATATTCCAGTCTATTGCTCCCATAAGGACATATGTGTTTGGAGGGGTCTAGCAATTGGGGTGCAGGAAATATAGTCCTCGAAACCCTGGAATCTGTCATAATTCACCCCTGCAGTGCCCTTCTGAAACAAAGAGACAGACAATTGAAAATGAAAACTCCTCACTGGGGTTTCTGAAATCCCAGTCCTGAAGTGTAGGGCTCTCACAGTCTCCAGCCTCACTAGGGAGTCTGTGGGTAACCTCTTGAGGAAGCAGTGGACCCCAGGCTGGACCCAGAATCCTCTCAAGTCTGTAGCTGACCCCAACTCTCTTTGGACCAGGACGGGTAAAGACCCCTCCTTGTAGCCCAGGCACAGCTGATAGCTGGGCGCCCTCTAGTGAACGATGAGGGGAAGACCGTCTGGAGAGATGCAAAATGAAACCTAACCACCCACAAGCCAAGCTGAGTTTTTCTCCCAGATTTTCTTTCCTCCGCTACAAAATTGCCAGTACACATCTGCTTCCACGTTGACTGGCAAGCAGATTCCGGTCCCTCCTACGATCCAGTCCAGAGAACGACCTTCAATTCATAACAAGTCACAGAAACCTTGGAAATTTTTCTGAACGGCAGCTCACTCCACCTCCAAGAAAAACAATAAAGTTGGGTTTGGGGAAGGCTGGCTCCCTTGATGTGTTTCTCACATGGTTCTCCTGGTTCAGGGAACTTTCAAGTCTGGGCATTTAATTCCGGCACAACCTTTTCAAATAGGAGGTCTGAAAACCGAGACAAATAGTGGCTGTTCTTTTTAAAACACATCACTTCATTTGCAAACCGTTTTGGTCTTTTTATTAGTCCCTTTAAAGCATAAAATCCACTCTGCCACGCACACCCATTCCTGTGAAATAAATTCCAATAATGCTTCAAGCAGATGCACTCTTCCTATTTTGTGGACATGCACGGAGGTGAGCCTACATTTTCATGGAAGTTTAAAATTGTCATCAAAATGGAATTATTTAAATAGGTGTTATTAATCTTTGTTTATATTTTTACAATTACTTTTTTCATGGTTTTTCAATATTGATACAACCAATTAAACGTAATAACAGTACTTGAATATGGATAGTTAACAGGAATATTGGATCAGATAAGAAAATCAAAGACCATCGGGATGTCATTATTAGTCATCTTATACTTGGTTTTCCTGAGTGTTGAGCACCTTGTCAGACTCCTTACATACATAATCTCGTTTAACCTCCCATCACCTCTATGAAGCAGGATTATTATTTCCATTTTATTGTTAAGGACACTAAACAGAGCCACTAAATGATCATGCAGGGATTCACACCACACCCATCTGGTGGGAAAGCCTGGGATCTTTCCACCCTGCTTTACTGCCTCCTTCCTAAGTATGATCACCGCTGGTAAGGACAGCCTACTTCCAAAGTACCCTAAACCAGAGGAAGCTGACTGAATAAAAAATATTTCTAAAGACAAATAGAATTTCAACTCAGAAAAAATAGATTAAAGTAATGCTTAATCTGACCACAACGGCATAAAACTAGAAATCAACCACTGAAAACGAAATGAGAAAAAAAAAAATGATTACATGGAAAAACTACAAGCTACTAAGAAACCAATGGGTCAACAATGAAATCAAAGAATAAATTTAAAAATATTTACCTTGAGAAAAATGACAATAAAATTACAAATATACAGAATCTACAGGATGCAGCAAAAGCAATTCTTAGAGGGGAGTTCATAGAAATATAGGCCTTCCTCATAAAACAAGAGAAATCTCAAATAAACAACTTGACCTGAAAGAATTAGAAAAAGAAGAAAAAGCAAAACCTAAAGTCAACAGAAGGAAGAAAATGTTAAAGATCAGATAAGAAATAAATAAAATAGAGATTAAAGAAACTAGAAGAAAATTTAAAAACCAAGAGCTGGTGCTTTGAAAGGATAAACAAAGTTGACAAACCTCTGGCCAGGCTCACCAAGAAGAAAAGAGAGAGGACCCAAATAAACAAAATAAGAAATGAAGGAGAAAGAATAAACAATACTGCAGAAATATAAAGTAAATGCTTAGAAGGAAAAGACTGCAGTAATTACATTCAGCAAAATGTTCTCATACAAAGGTGTCTTTAGAAATGTCCTAAATAGTATGTCCAACCCAAATTACACAAATACACTCAGAAACTTGAAGACCAAGATCAAACGGTACACAAAACAGTGGTACATATTCCCAAGAGGACACAACATCCAAATTCACCAAAAGCACAACTTTTAAATAACAGATTTGAAAACATCAACAAATGCTCTTTGCAAAAAGAAGACTTTGGCTTTTTTTTTGGAGCACTTACTAAAACATTATAAGTAATGTAAAAATAACTTAAAATGATTAATTAATCTTAAACTTCACCTTTCCTAAAGTTAAATGCCTCCAATCTAAGGGCCTGGCTGCTTGATTTGGTAGGAATTTCGTTAGCATTTATAAACTGTCAGTGTAAACTATCTCTTCAAGAGACACATATGATTATTTTAATTCAAGAAGCCAATTCAGCACTTATAAAAGGTAACTCTGTCGGCATGCCCATCCATTTTCTTTTGTATTAGTAAGACTGTGCTTCCTAATTTAATTCTGAAGTGTACAATTCTTTAATGATAATTATGCATATATTAATATATATTTATTTTATGGCAACAAATTAAAATAGGGAAACTATTCTCAAAATTTCAAGAGCAATGAAAATGATGTCTCGTTAGATCTGATTGTTTCTTCCTTACCTTGGTGCTTCTCCTGGCCAAATGGCCCCGATAAGCAGAGACTGGTTACCCCTGCATCCCCACCCAGCACAGGATTTGACCCATGGTTGGGGCTCACTGTTTCTTTAATGCACTTGTAACAACAACTTCTGGGGTGCAGGTTTGATTCCTAGCAAGGCCTCTAAATATCACCAAGGACAGACGTACCTACAAGATTATTGAGATCTGGCAATAAATAAGGGCTTTCAGAAGCAAACTGTTTGGTCCGCGTCAGGTGGACAGGCTCAGAGAGGTGAGGGCAGCCCCCAGCCCCATACCCAGGCCTTCCCACTGCATACCGGTGCTTCTCTCATAGGCCTTGCAGCTGGGGCCTCGGCACATGCCCACCTCCCAGAAAAGCAGCATCTTCAAGGTAAATCCCAGTAGCTCTTCTCTTCTACCATGGCTAACCAGCTGCCACGTTCTCTGAGTTGGGTAGCCCAGGCAAACACAGCAAGCAATGTGATGGGCCTTGCTTCATGTCCAGGTAGGTGAGTGCAGAGTGTCTTCTCTTTGGTGGCTGGCAACTGGGAAAGGGGGCAGATTTTTAAAAGGTGAATTTCAGGGAACAGAAGTGAAAATCAAAACGTGCGGTGACTTCCCCAGTGGTCCAGTGGTTAAGACTCCAGGCTTCCACTGTGGGGGGCACAGTTTTGATCCCTGATTGGGGAGCTAAGATCCTGCATGCCGTGTGGTATGACCAAAACATAAAATAAAAATAATAATGTCTTTTTTAAAAAAAGGGCAATTGAATGCAGGTCATGGAGATTTGTCAGTGTCGCCCCTTATCATACCCTCCACAAAGGCCTTGTGTTGGACTGGGTCTCTGGACTGGGACTCCCATTTGGATGATCAGCCCATGAAGACAAGGACCACTGTGGAAGTAGATGAGCAGCATTTCTTTGCACCCTATGTCTTTTGTCCCAGGAAGAATAAAAGACACGGCAAGCTTCCTTATAGAGCAAATGAGGGGAAGATTATCTTTCTACGGGAGGCCACATTATCCATGTTTATCTCTGTTTTGATAAAGAAGTTGAATCAAAAGCAAATGTTTCTAGAAGCAACAAGCTAACTACCCAAAGCCTTGGTTTCTTAATTAATCAGCTCAGCCCAAAGACATGTCTGTTTCCAATATGTGGGTTCTTCTTGAAAGAGGTAGATATTTCCAGTGGAAATGTTTAATCAGTGTCTAAACTGAGTTAAGCTTGGGGCTGGGCTGCCAATGGAAATACTAATGAGGGTCCGCAGAAGGCCATAAGTTTTCCGGATTTGAATCCAATTCCAGTCAGACCATACCAGATCCAGAAATATTTTCTTACCCAGAAAACCTTCTTAGCATGGATCACTGAAGTGATTCAAGCCATGCCTGGGCTCTATCAATGAAATTTAAAAGTTAGGTAGAGCTAATTAAGAGGGTAAAGTATCACTTAAATTACCTTTCAAGCATTCTCAATTACCTTGGAAGCAGCAATTGACAACCAATCGCTGTATGAGATATGAATCAACTTTTATCTAACTCATTAAAGTGGGTCCCCCAGAGCCTTGGCTAGACCATACCTTGATAGCCTAGTTTAAATGACTGAACCATTTGTACCTGAAAGTAAAAGAAGTGACTTTCCTCAGATGCTGCCTTTGGCGTGGTCTGACTGCGTGTTTTTATTTTACAGCCTTTCTGTCTTCAAGAGAACGAGCACCCGCGTTATGTGTAGTAGCAGATGTCTGACTTCTTTACCATGTTCTCCTGGGCAGGCCTGCCTTCCCTGGGACTGAGATCCTCGCTCTGGAAAAGAGGGGCCTCATCTCCCAAGTTCATGGGTCCCCTCTGTCGCAGCTGCCGTCCTGTGTCCAAATCAGACCCAGCCGCTTTTGCTGGAAGACCCTCCACTGTCGGAAATTTCTAATGCTGACACCTCCAAATGTTAGAAACCTCTTGGGAAAATCAGTTTCTCCAGAGGAAAAGAAGGTACATTCAGTGTCTGGGGAGCCTGAGGAAAGAAGGGGAAGCAGACAGGGGTCTGCTTCATTAAAACGTTAATTCCCTCCTAACAGCTTCCCTTTTTCACTGTAGCGCAAGCTGAGGTCAAGTTCTCCAGAGCACCACCTGCCTCCTTCAGCGTCCAGAGAAAGGCCATCAGCCAGCTCTGGGAGCCTAGAGATGAGATGGGGACAGAATCACTCATTTTAAGACTTCCGATGCAGTCTCCTCTGTTCAGTTCCACCCCAAACATGGCCTTATTTGTCCTCTGAGGCTTTCAGTGCTCATCAATGTCAGCTGCTCACTCCTTTTTGGCATCCTCCAAACCCTCCTGACACCACCTAAGCGGCAGCTCTATCTGGTTTGCTAAACCAGGTACAGTCAAATCTGTCACGTCTCCATCACTGTCCTCCCCTGGTAGGCTTGTTCCTTTTTCTTTCCATTGCCAGTTAGTTACTCGGGTGGGGCACTGAGGAGAGAACCTCCGTGCAGGTTTCATCTTGCTTTAACAGACATCCCAGGCGTGGGGTCCATGGTGTATTTGGTCCTACCCCCCCACCCCTGCTTTCCCTCCTTGACATTTGCCAAGACCCAGAGTCACTCAACATCTGCTCACAGCCCCCAGTCTCACCAGGAGCACCCCAACCCTTGCAGGTCTGTGTTTTCTTTAGAGTGCATGGGGCTCCCCAAAGAGAGAAAGCTCTTCTGTGTTCTGGGCTCCCGTCATCCAGGGGTGAGGGTATCCAACTTCTCCAGCTGTGCTAACAGTCCTCCAGTCCAAATATTATCACGGCCATCAAACCATGTTTTTCTTCTCACCCACTCTTTCCTTCCTCCCTCACTTCCTTTTTTTAAAACGTGAAATGTTTTGTGTACATGAAGTGTGAAAAATAATCTTATAAACATTCATGCTCTTGTCACCTGAATTGAAGAGGTATCAACATTTTGCTATTTTTTGCTAACAATCTTTTATGTGTGATGGAACAAATCATTGCAGATACACATGTCTGGGTCCAACTTCCTTTTTCCTGAAGGTCATCCCTTAGTGATTTTTAAAGAAAGGATTCCAAAAATATAAAAAATAAAAAAATAAGAAAGGATTCCATTTTTCCCCCTAAAAAATGGGATTATTTAACCCTCATTCTTGAATGATAATTTAGCTGATGAAAGACAACGAGGCACTGGGACTTCCCTGGTGGTCCAGTGGTTAAGATTGTCCTGCCAAGGCAGGTGGCACGGGTTTGATCTCTGGTTAGAGAACTAAGGACCCACATGCTGCACAGTGTGGTCATAAAAAAAAAAAAAAAAAAAGACAAACAGGCACAGAATTGGTTTTCTGTCAACAATTTGTAGATATGTCATTGCCTCCAGGGAACTATCATTGAGAATTCTGCTAATTGCTGATCCTGTGTCAGTCATCTATTTTTTTTTTCAATTTTTTCCCTTTGTATTTGCACAGCTACAGTTTCAACCCAATGTGTGTTAGATTTGGATTTATTTTTATTTATCCAGCCCTGGACTCACCTTATTTCCTACAATTACCAAATCAAATCTTTCTTAAATTCTTCTGGAATGTATCAATCATTTCTTTATACTTTCCTGCTAGGATTTAGATTAAAATTATGATAGATATTTTCAGTCCCCTATGTTGCTTAACTTCTGTTTTATATTTTCCATCTCTTTTTCTCTGCTGCACTCCAGGGAATACAATGAGTCAGTCCTATCTACCAATTCACTAATTTTTCCTTTAGCTGTATTGTGGCTGCCCACTGATTATTTTTATTTCTGGAAGATTTGCTTCTAATTTGCCTCTTCCTTTTTCAAAATAATGTCTTGTTTTTAATCCTTTATATCTATGTAGCATTTTTTACTGGATATTTCTAATTTGTCAGTAATTCAATCCTACCATTTTGCTGATTTGGTAAATTAACTTGTGATAATTCATCCACAGGTAATACTTGGAACCCTTTATCCAAAGGAAGGACTGCAACAAAATTTCAGAAGACAGGGATGGGCAGCAAGGGGATGCTCTGAGTGGATGACTGTCTTGGTCCATTTGGATTGCTGTAACAGAAATACCATAAACACGGTGCCTTATAAGCAATAAATTACTTCTCATAGTTCTGTATTCTGGAAAGCCCAAGACAATGGTGCCAGCAGATCTGTCCAGTGAAAGCCCACTTCTTCATAGGCAAATGGTGCCTTCTTGTGGAGTCCTCACATGCAGGAAGTGGGCAAGGGATCTCTTAGGGTCGCTTTCATAAGGGCACTAACCTCATTTGTGAGAGTCACATCCTCATGACCTAGTTACCTTCCAAAGGCCCCAACTTCTAATACTATCACCTTGTGGGTTACAGTCGCAACAACTGAATTTTGCATATGAACATAACACATTCAGTCCATTACAGTATTACGTCCTGGAGGGCCTAGGCTGGCCTGGTGTTATATAATGCCTACATGACAAAGCCTGGATGGTCCGACAACGAAAGGGCACTATTAAGGGTAATGCTCTGAGAAATACAATCAAGATTCCATTTGCAGAGCAATAAGCAGGCTCTGGACTCAGCCATTCTTCTTCTCAGACCATCCAGGGGGCTCTCTTTCAGCTCTCAGTTACCAGACCATTCTCACACACAATTAGCAACACTACTACACACTTCCTCTTCCTTTCCTATTAAAGGCTTTGTGGTTTAAAGAACTCACTGATTATTAAAAATATATATATTTAAGTTCTATGGGGATCCTGTGGGAAAGAGGAAATAAGAATACCTTCAAGTCACACATCTCACACTTTGAATTAACAATGACAAAACCCATCATTTTTTCCATATCTATAAAATCCACACAGAGCACAAAAAGGCAGATCTGGCCCAGAGGTCTTACTTCCAAATGAAGAAATTGAGGCCGAGAAAGGTAGAGGGATTGGGCAGAGGAGGGGATCTTTTGATTTTAAATTTATAGTACCACACAAATTCACTGTTTAGTAAAAGATAAAAGGGAAAACAACAATATTCTTCAGCAAAAGTTATGAGATTCATAAATTATAATCATGAGGAAAAGTAGTACAATAATGGGGACATTTTACTTTATGTAAGTTATTGCTCTAATAGGTTGGGATACTTATTATTATTAGAAAGGTAGAAGAAAATATGGGATTGCCCAAGTACCACTCTGCCTAAGTTGTTTCTGGCAACACTCATTCAGATAAGGTACAAATGTGAGAGAGACATGGATTAACTGTTGTGTTTAGGGGAGGGCCATCAAGATGATGGGATGACCTGAATTTATGTCTGCTAGAGATGGTTTAGGTAGAAAGAGATAACTTGAAGACTTACATGACTTACTGAATGAATGGACCTGAGATCAGCCTTCAATTCTATTACTCAGTGCGTCCATATACAGGCTTCCATTTATAAACAGTCATTGTTTTAAACAATCACTTACTGGGACTTCCCTGGTGGTCCAATAAATGGGTGGCTAAGATTCCACGCTCCCT
This sequence comes from Odocoileus virginianus, assembly GCF_023699985.2. Lineage (NCBI taxonomy): Eukaryota > Metazoa > Chordata > Mammalia > Artiodactyla > Cervidae > Odocoileus > Odocoileus virginianus. The sequence continues at coordinate 37,267,130 of NC_069679.1, read as the reverse complement.
GCAGGGGGCCTGGGTTTGAACCCTGGTCAGGCAACTAACAGGCTTGACAGGTGGCTAGTGATAGGCTTGACAGTGATAAAGGGAGAAGGCACCCCCTCCGGTACTCTTGCCTGGAAAATCCCATGAACGGAGGAGCCTGGTAGGCTGCAGTCCATGGGGTTGCTAAGAGTCGGACACGACTGAACAACTTCACTTTCACGCATTGGAGAAGGAAATGGCAACCCAATCCAGTATTCTTGCCTGGAGAATCCCAGGGATGGGGGAGCCTGGTGGGCTGCTGTCTATGGGGTTGGACATGAATTGGACATGACTGAAGTGACTTAGCAGTAGCAGCAGCAGTGATAAAGAATCCATCTGCCAATGCAGGAGACCTAAGAGAAGTGGGTTCAATCCCTGGGCTGGAAGATTCCCCTGGAGGAAGGCATGGAAACTCACTGCAGTATTCTTGCCTGGAGAATCCCATGGACAGAGATCCTAGCAGGCTACAGTCCATAAGGTCACAAATAGTCGGACATGACTGAAGTGACTTAGCACACAGCAGACAGGTTTCCAAGTCTTCTATTGTAAAAATGAAACTTTTCAGTTTAAGGAACATTATTTCACAGAAAACAAACCTGTATTTCTTCTCTCTGAAATATTAATACATATGTACTGCTGGGGGGAATGCATCCCATGAGAAGGACACCAGCCAGGAGAGGAAAGATTAGTTATAACTGGGCTTTGTCTATATAAAAAGTCATTCTTACTCTCATGGCCCCAAGGATTGGGACTGAGTTCAACAGACGGAAGCCACAGGAAAGCACAGTTATGCTTAATCTAAGGACCTTCCAACCACGGACTATTATAATTGTGTGAATTTAAGTACAGCTAAAACAAAGACTGCCAAGGGAATTACTTTTTCCAAAAAGTGAATGATAATACTAATTAAAAATTAATCCATTTGACATAAAAGTAAGCATTATTGGTGCTTCTAAAAGAGCTGCATTATAATTCAACATTAATTGATTGAATCATTAAATAGAAGGGACGATATATTCTTATTCAACAGTCTGAGTCATGGGTAATCAGTCTTCATGACCTCTACAAAACAGTGTTTTTAATAGTAACCATTCACCATCTGGATTGTAATAATCATCATGCAAAATTTCCGCTCTGTTCATTTGGGGTCAGTTCCAAAGGAGCATTTTCTAGGTCTCTAAGCTTTAAACAAAGGAATCTTTACACAGGCAAGCAGTTATTTCCTGCACAGTCAATAATTCCAGATATATTAAAATGTCATACAGACCTTACAACTAAATATGACTCCCTTATCTTGGCTTAAAGAAAAAAACCTACTACTTACATTCCAGATGCTGATACTTGAATGACTAGAGAGTCCAGGAAATCTTTAATGAAAAATTTAACTCTGCTAATACTCTTAATTCATGCCCCCTCCCTTTTCTTCCCCACTACTTTTGAAAGTGTGAATCACCCTGAATTGAATGAAGTAAGATTTGATCAGAAGTGTCAAAGTGGGTTAAGAATCTCTAAAAAAGCTCCATAGAGAAGGGAGATGTGTCCTGTTCAAGTGTGGCTTCTTAATTTAAACCCTCAGTAAGTGCATGCTTAACTGATGTGCAGCAGCAATCTCTAGCAAAGCATAAAGTGTGTGTTCACTACTATCTCAGTGTATGCTATCACCCTTGTTATTCAGTTGCTCAGTCGTATCTCACTCTTAGCGACACTATGGACCACAGCACACCAGGCTTCCCTGTCCTTCACTATCTCCCAGAGTTTGCTCAAACTCATGTCCACTGAGTCAGTGATGCCATCCAACCATCTCATCTTCTTTTGCCCCCTTCTCCTCATGCCCGATCTCCTTTATCACCCTAAAGGATCATGTTGGCTTGTTTCATTGCCATTCTAATTATTTTTGCACTAGGGGTCAATCCTGAAAACATTTTGTTCACCAGATATTTACTTAATTAACAGAGAAAGGGACAGAAACCATAGTAATGTTTCTGTCTCCTATATGATGACACCAATTACTTTGAATTCTTCACCAAAACAATTTGCCAGCAAAATTGAAATGAAACATTGACATGGTCTGAAGAGGGAAGAAAATTCTGTGGTTCTTTGTGGTCTCTCCTATTGTTTTATGATGTTTCCAAAACTCAGGATGGAGCTTTAATAAACAGATAATTTTGAGGTTATACAGACCTATAATTTATCTGAAACCCTTGGGGCCAGATGTATCTCACAATACAGAATTTTTCAAATTTTGGAAAGGCAATATGTTTCATATATCACAAGAGCTGGTACACCTCCAAGGGAGTCTGGAGTGGCACCCCATAATCAAATACATTAATTTTACTCCAGGCAAACTCATTGACATAAACAGAATTAAGACCACAATAGTGTCCTATCAGTTCAGTTCAGATTTTGCTGTCAAATGTCTCTGCTATAAACTTATAAAAAAACTTTTTAGCTTTCAGAGCTTTGTGAATCTAGGTAAGGGATTGAAGGTCTGCAATATGTAAGAAACAAAATGTGTTTCCAAAGGCTTTCTTAGTTCAAAAAGAAACTCAATATTGAGTATTAAATTCAAAAACAGTAAGCATAAGTTCTACTACATGCACAATTACTAAGAGAAATGGGCTCCCTCTGGCCCAGAGAGTCTCAAATTTCTTTTCAGAGCCAACATACACACAAAACACAGAACCCACTTTCATCAGTATTAACTGTCATCCTTGCAGTGATTCTAAACCAAAAGGGCTTGCCCCTCAAGTATGTATCATTTTAACATGAATAATCTCCTTAGTTCAGTCGCTCAGTCGTGTCTGACTCTTTGTGGCCCTATGGACTACAACACGGCAGGCGTCCCTGTCCATGAACAACTCCCGGAGCTTGCTCAAACTCATGTCCATCGAGTCAGTGATACTACTCAACCATCTTATCCTCTGTCCCCTCTCCTCCCTCCTTCAATCTTTCCTAGCATCAAGGTCTTTTACAGTGAGTCAGTTCTTCGCATCTGGTGGCTAAAGTATTGGAGTTTCAGCTTCAGTATCAGTTCTTTCAATGAAAATTCAGGGCTGATTTCCTTTAGTATTGACTGGTTGGATCTCCCTGCAGTCCAAGGGACTCTCAAGTGTCTTCCCCAACACCACAGTCCAAAAACATCAATTCTTCAGTGCTTAGCTTTCCAGAATAATCTCCAAATCCTTAAAAATTTCTAGAATAATCTCCTACTCCTTAAAAGCCTTTGGTTTTGGGTTTCCTTGGTGGCCCACTAGTAAAGAATTCACCTGCCAGTGCAGGAGACATGGGTATGACCCCTGATCCGGGTATATTCCACATGCCACCAAGCAACTAAGCCTGTGGGCCTCAACTACTGAGCCTGTGCTCTGGAGCCCGGGAATCGCAGCTATTGAGCCCAGGTATCACAACTACAGAAGCCCATGCTCCCTGAAGCCTGTGCTCTGCAAGAAGAGAAGCCAGTGCAATGAGAAGCCTGCATGCTGCAACTAAAGAAAAGCCCAAGCAGCAACAAAGACCCAGCACAACCAAAAATAAAAAAAATTAAATTTTATATATTAAAACCAACTTTGGTTTTCTCCCCAGTAATGAGATGATTCTTCTAGTCTGGCAGTACCTGCAATTCTGTAATTTAACTGGCATTGATACCTGCAGAGTTCTTCAGGAGTTTGATTACTTTAAATCCACAGTATTAATTTTTTTAGTCCCAGCTGTATCTTAGAAATACACATGGAGCCCTGTTAAAAATACAGATGTCCAGACAGCACCACATCTATGCACTTAGAGACCCATAGCACCAAAAGGGTGACAGTCCTCTCCCTTATACATAATTCAAAATAAAAACAATACTAAATCATGAGAAACATTGGGCTGGATGAAGCACAAGCTTGAATCAAGACTGCCGGCAGAAATATCAATAACCTTAGATATGCGGATGACACCACCCTTATGGCAAAAAGTGAATAACTAAAGAGCCTCTTGATGAAAGTCAAAGAGGAGAGTGAAACAGCTGGCTTAAAGCTCAACATTCAGAAAGCTAAGATCATGGCATCTGGTCCCATCACTTCATGGCAGATAGAGGGGTAAACAGTGAAAATAGTGGCTGACTTTATTTTTCTGGGCTCTAAAATCACTGCAGATGGTGACTGCAGCCATGAAATTAAAAGACGCTTACTCCTTGGAAGGAAAGTTATGACCAGCCTAGATAGCATATTAAAAAGCAGAGACATTACTTTGCCAACAAAGGTCCGCCTAGTCAAGGCTATGGTTTTTCCAGTGGTCATATATGGATGTGAGAGTTGGACTATAAAGAAAGCTGAGTGCCAAAGAGTTAATGCTTTTGAACTGTGGTGTTGAAGACTCTTGAGAGTCCCTTGGACTGCAAGGAGATCCAACCAGACCATCCTAAAGGAGATCAGTCCTGGGTGTTCATTGGAAGGACTGATGTTGAAGCTGAAACTCCAATACTTTGGCCACCTGATGCGAAGAGCTGACTCATTGGAAAAAACCCTGATGCTGGGAAAGATTGAGGGTAGGAGGAGATGGGGACGACAGAGGATGAGATGGTTGGATGGCATCATCGACTTGATGGACATGGGTTTGGGTGGACGCTGGGAGTTGGTGATGGACAGGGAGGCCTGGCGTGCTGCGGTTCATGGGGTCGCAGAGAGTTGGACACGACTGAGCGACTGAATTGAACTGAACTAAATCATGAAGCACATGTAAAGAAGTCCACCCTAGGATCGTCAGTACCATGTTTCTAGATTTCATATATATGTGTTAATATCCTAGATCACATTTTTCTTATGAATCTTTGAATCTTTTGTCCTTTTTTTCATTTTGATGGCCCCAGTTTTGCTATATTCCTCAGCCGGCACCTGTTCTTCATAACCCAGTACTGCAGAAGCCTTCAGACCTGTAGTCTGAGCTCCAAGTGAGATGGGTAGAGGGTGGGAGATAAAAAAGAAAAAAACAGAGAGACAGGGACAGACTGTGTGGAAGCCTCCCAGACTACCAAGCAGTCTAAAAAAGGTTCTGTAAAGCCACTGAGGAGTCTTCAAGCCAACATTAGCTATCAGAGGAGCTCCCTGTCTCCCAGGAGTGGGTGAGCCACAATATCCTTGCCATCCCCAGTTGGTGACTGATAGAAAGCATAGACAGAGAAAATGCAGCTATAAATTCAAAATGTGGCAGCCAGGTCCATGGTCACATCAGTTCTCCATATTTTCTTAGCACTGAAGATCTATACCCCCAGGAAAAACCTTCTCCTGCTTAGCATCTTTGAAAGCTCTTGAGAACTATATTCAATATCCTGTGACAAACCATAATGGAAAAGAAGATGAAAAAGAAGCTGAGTCACTTTGCCATACAGCAGAAATTAACATGACATTATAATTCAACTATACTTCAATAAAAATTTTTAAAAAGCTTTCCGTAACTATTACTCTAACGTGTCACAAAAAGTAAAAGCAAATTTTATTGAATATGAACACAAACCCACAAGGTTTTCACACCTGCAAACAATGCACCAAATGTTTAATTTCTCTCAATAGTTCATATCCAAGCAGTTGACTCCCAAAGCATTTAAAAAAACACAAAGACATTATTACACTTTACTAATGAATTACTTCTCACCCGGGGATTAAATCAAATAAAAATGGTACAAATATCTGGAAGTTTACTTCTAAGCCAACTAAGATGATGAATTTCTGGGTTTCCGTAAATTAATTTTTCTTAGTTCAATGTTTTGTACATGCCATCAATACAATATAATTATTTTAATATTCAGGATATTGTCAATAGTTGTGATTTATGAAAAATATAACTAGATATCTCAAATTCCTGATTAAGTCAGTTTTAAAGTCACAAAATATAAGTACACTTGAATAAACTGCAATTAATCACTGATACAGAAATTCTGCTTAAAGTTAAAAAGTTTCTTGACAGAAAAAAAAGTGATGTTGAAAAGGCAAAGACCACAATACTGAATCAAATATTTAGGGCATTAGTTATTATACCCTTTGTTTTGGAACCTACAGTAAGTTTGTAACTAGGAAAATTTTTGAAAGTTTTAAGGCCAGTCTTAAAAAACTTGAATAAGGATAGTAGAAATATTATCATAGATATCAAAAAAAACAGAGCAAACCAAGTTTGTACACAACTTCATTTCATTTCAGTGACTTTAAGTAAACATCATGCTCAAAAACATGAGTAAATGTTAGGATTAATCCACGGAAATGAAGAACTTTTGAGCATTTTAAAAAAAGCTTTAATAGGCAGTGCATCTCTAACCAGCATAAACAAGATTCAGAAAGAACAAAAATGAACTGACTGCTCACTCAAAGGACACACCAATGATTTTCCCACAGTGTTGCTAGATGCCTTATTTTATTCATATATAAAGCAACTAGAGATTTTTCATTCTTCCTACAAAGTATTTAAAATACATTTCTAGGTATGCGTTAAAATTAAGTGTTAAGTTATGATGCCCTTAAAAATCTTTCAACTTATAAAAAACAAGTTCTAGGTATATAAAAATATTAAATTTTTCATGCCTGACTTGAAAAACTTAAAGTGCAATAGTTTCATGCATCAGCACATTACAATTGTGCCACATAAGTTCATGTAAATAATACCCAAAACTTCCAGAGAACAGAGTACAGATATTTTAAGGTTTGATTTTCATTTGTCTTTATATTATAGTGCAAGAAGAAAAATAAGCACCACAGCAAGACATGTTTTTATTAGGAGAAAATAATGTTTTCTGGAAAAAATAAAAAAGAAATACGTCATTTCTCCCTTCAATGGTTTTTCTTAAGTCAACCACTCAGTTTACCAAAAATGTTAACATCAGTTCAATTACTGAACAAAATATATAACATTTTGTCCAAAGACACAATTGTCTAAAAAGCTCTCAGAGAACACTAGTCATTCTAGCCTTGTTTCTTATTTTTTAGTAGGGATTTTAATTAAAAACAAGTTTACTACCCTTGTTCCACAATTTTAACATTCATGGAAATTTCACTCTGAACTTAAAGTGGTATTTCTTTAACGGGACCATCGGGCGGCAGTGCAGACATGGACTGCTATCAAACACACAGCCAACTGGAGCCAAAACTACGGGGGAAGTGGAACACGAAGTACTCTAGAAAAAAATTCCAAAATTCTCTTTAGCCAGATAATGAAGAGTGGTTGACAGACAAGACGGTGATTGGTTTTTCTCCCAGGAGCAGCCCCTAGGATCTGTGATTAAGACAGTACTTGGGGCCTGAGAATTCTCAGTGATGATTGCTTCATCAAGTTTTGCTGGTGTCTCATTGACTGTCCTTCCTCAATGGCATGACATGCTCTCTGGAAAACAAAATATTTATCACAAATGGTATAGACAAGTACCAGCTCACATGGTGGAGAGCTCCAGGGTACGAGCTGCCCACACAGGTCCAAAGGGAAGAAGACACAGTCAGTACGTGTCATGCTAAGACTAGTCTGCCCACAACATGTTATTCCCAGCTTATCTATCCGTCCAAAGCTTTAACTTGAAGATCTTCTGGGGAAAGCAATGACTGTTGCTAATTATAACAGATTTTTTTTTTTGGTCTTTCAGCTAAAAAAAGGAGGGGGCATTCTTTAAATCATTTACCTCTGCTGTGGTGGTATCCTGCAGGTAAATTTTCTGAATGTAGCCTTGATTGGCACTATCTTTTTTTTGGAACAGACCTTGTTTCTGTTTCAAAACAAATAATGACAGAAAAGAAATTATTATGTGGAAGGAAAAAAACCTATAACCTTTAATTGAGTGCTTAAATATCAACTCTATTTTATAATCAGCAGACTAACCAAATACACATATTCAGGTCTGATGAGAAATAAATCGTTTTTGGTACAAGGATAGTGACTCCATATGTGAGTTGTCAGAATTTATGAAATTGAATGAGTATACATCTATCTGCATAAAATGATGGCTTTCTGCAGGCGATGATAAACAGCGTACAGAAATACCACTTGATAACTCATCACATCTGACAAATCAAAAACCCTCCCTTTATTTCCTTGTCTGATAGATAAAATTTGTACATAATGTAAAATACACTGAGTCAATTCTCACCACTGATGTGAAAGGAAAGTGATAACTGAGAGAACTGTAATATACATGCACACTGACAGGAAAGACACAGTCTTTCAGTGCTCTGAAAACTATGTTTCATATACCAAGGCACTCTTTCAGTTTTGAAACTCTACAATGAGGTAAGGCTGAAATACAAAATGGCATGGTTTCATAAGTGGTTTCTTTTACTTGTAAACTTCTATGAAAAGAAAGGAAACATAAATTAAAGGACAATAGTACTTACATCTCTTAACTCTTGACTTTTATAACTCAGTAAGCATTTTTCAGATAGTTTCAGTAATAGAGATAACATAATTATTGCTTAGGAAAAAATATAGAAATTACCATCTTTGGAATAACAATTTCTACTTTTTTTTTAAAAAGTGAAAATAGAATTATATCACATATAAGAAAGACTATACATTACAAAGTAAAATGAGTTTGAGAATTAAGCAAAAGATAGGGTATCACTTTTGCTAATTACTTGCTATACAATTAAAAAGTTTTTCCATAGAAAATGGAGAGGAAAAGACATGAAAGCATTATTACATACTTAAAATGCATTAGTCTTCTATAAATGCCAACATTACTAATTGTGAGTGTTCTAGACATAATGTTTATAATAATCTCCTTAAATCCTAAAATGGGGAATCTTTCCAGTATTTTATATTATAGCAAAATCATATCCATATGAAGTAAAACAAACAAACACTTCTATTCACTTCCATTCTTCTACCAAAAAGGAATCTAACTCTTTCAGTGAACAGATTTAATATTTCACTCAGTGCAATCAAGGACTGCCAGAAAATGAAGTACAGAGCATAAATTACATTTTCCTTTACTTTTCAGCATATGATAATAATAATAATCCTTCAACTACTTTATGCAGTTAACTGTAAAACAATAGTCAGAAAGCACTCCTGGTTTCTATTCATTTAACAAATTTTTGACTCTAAAGGTGTGTGATTCATGTTTTCTTACCTCAACTGATATTTTGAGCAGATTTCCATCGACAGTGGGAGACTGTACAAAATCTTCAAATAGATATTGCCAGTCTACGGACATATGACCTAGGATTTCAACTTCCTTTACACACAAAACTCGCCTATTTTGCAAAAGGAAACAGAAATATATAGGTATTGATAAAGACAGTTAATTATTCTAATATTTCACTCTACTAGATGCCATAGATTTTACCTGCTCAGTAAGCAATATAACCTGGCACACTAAAAAAATGTATGATTCAAAAAAAAATGTATGATTCACATTAAAAAAATGATTCACATTAAAAAAAAAAAGATAACTGTCAAATAAAGAGCAAACATAGCACAACTAACATAGCAGAACTTCAAAAATCCCCCTTCTGCCAATCTTACAAGATTCAGGAAAGTGTCATTTGTAAAAAACTGAGCAAAAAACTGAAATTATTCTCTTTAAAACACATAAGGAACAGGCTGTACTTTCATCCGGGAAGTAATAAAGGCAGAAGCCCCTGAAAATGTTTTACTTGGAAAATTATTAATTGCTTTTTACTGTCAATCATGTATGCCTTCTAATCAGGAAAGAAATGTCACAAACTTCAAACGTCAGCAAAGATTCACGTTAGGCCTACTAATAAATATCAGGTTTGAACATTTTAATACTGATGTACTATATCACAGAGGGAGCAGCTCATTTTACTCAACAGCAATTAAAAAAAAAAAAATCACAGAATCCTTAAAGGGCATCCACATTGATTTCCCAGTGTGAGATTCAGATTAGATACTGATATAACTATACTTGATTCCAAAGTTTCTGTAACAGAAAGCAAAACTAGGAAAGAAGAGCTGTTGAATCTACGAATGCGCATGGTGCTGGAGAAACAAAGACCCGGATTTCTACTTGAGAGGTATTTACAGGCTAAAAGGGAAGTGAAATTCACCCAGTCATGTCCGACTCTTTGTGACCCCATGGACTACACAGTCCATGGAATTCTCCAGGCCAGAATACTAGAGTGGGTAGCCCTTCCCTTCTCCAGGGGATCTTCCCAACCCAGGGATCGAACCCAGGTCTTCTGCACTGCAGGCAGATTCTTTACCTGCTGAGCCACAAAGCAAGCCCAAGAATACTAATGGAGTGTGTGGAAAACTCTCTTGGCACACAGAAGGGAGGGCTATTGATAAACTAGGTAGGGTAAGAGCTGATTCTTGAAAGGAGGAAGTTTTCTAGGTAGGAAAGGGAAATTATACTCCAGACAAAGGGAAGAGTGTCATTACATATATGGCAGTACAGAAAAGGAAAGATTTATCTGAGGAATGTGGAGGTCTGCAGCTGGAGTACTGGACACATACAGAGGCGAGAAAATGAGCGTGGCACCAGCTCTTGAAGGTTTTTTTCTTTTTTGGAGGGTGGGGTTGAGCGGGTAGCAGAGGCTGTTAGGAAATTTCTACTTTAATCTACAGATGACAGAAATGATAGGGTAAATTTCTCACTGAAGAGTCATGGCCAGTGGAGGAGAGACGGGGTAGACAATGAAGGTGGGAAGTGACTGTAACAGTCCAATCAGGAAACAGTGAGAGCCTCGTTTAAGGTGGTGGCTGTGAGAAGAAGAAAGAGATAGATTCCAGATGTTTAGAAGGAGGGGGTGAAGGAACTCGGGACTGAGGGGGTAAGGGCTGACACAGACCCCGGGCACTGTATCTTCCCGCACAGGTGCTCCTGAAACGCTGGGCATGTCTGGGACTGTGTCGAGCACTGTAGGAAGTATGGTGTTCAGGGCCCCAGCCCACCAAGAGCCTGCAGTGCCTTCAACCACTGCGACCACCTCCAACACTCCTACCCATTCCAAACAGTCTTTAGGAAGTGGACTCCAGCTCCCCTACCCCCAGCCTCCTGCCTAGGAGAGAATCAGAAGGTAGCGATAAGAGTTAAAGATAACTAATGCAAATCACTCCATCAAACGCAATTCACCATTTTGACTGTCTTAAGACTCTACTCTTGACCATTTCAACGACACTACTGTCCTCCCGCTGCCCTCAACCTCCTTCACTTTTTCCCTCCTGCACCATGTTTCCCAGAGTTCGAATCTTGGTCTTCTGAATAACACATTCTCTCAGGATGGTCTCTTGGATCTCAACTCCAGATCTTTATACAAACTCCGAGTATCTACACGTATACCTATTTCTACACATCTCCTTGACCTTTACTTTGGTATCTCAAAGCTATGTCAAACTCGTTAAGTTCAAAATGGAAACAAGTCATCATCTTTTCCTCCAAACTACTGTAAATGGTACTCAAGCCAAAAACCAGCAAAGCCATCTGGTATTCCCTTTTCTTTCATATTCAGTCATCCAACCCAGGTCTCTAAAGGCTGCCCCTTCATACCTAAGGGAGAGTAACTCACTGCGCTAGTCAGGAATATTATTTTACTAATTGTCTCCTGAAAGTCTCTACAAGTGATCCAATTTGAAATTACTATGATTTTTCTACCTATGATTTGAAATTACTATGATTTTTCAACGTACTTGAAGAAAAATAGATGCAAAATGTACATGTTAATATTCCTACCAAATGCCTAAATCAAACAACTACTAAAATACTACATCCAATCTCCAAAAGATGGTTTCCATTGCTTAGTATGGAATTACATAAAAAGTATAAAAACTACTCTTTAGATTGTTTAGTGAATATTTTGACTTAATTAATGGGCAAATCAGAGGACTAGCTAACTCTCTGTTAGAAACAGTTTGTAGATTTAAGCCTGAATTCTAAAGTTTTCCTTTCTCTCCTTCCCACCTAAATACATTTAAATGCAGCAGTAAGAAATCTAATATATAAATGTTACCTACTCTAAGTGCTTTGCTTTAGTCCTAAAAAATACATAACTTAGAATGTTTTGAAAATTATTTATCTGTAATTAGAATAAGTGATATAGGGTAGATCTCAGGAAAATAAACTTAGTAGTTTAGTCCAAATTCTTTTACTGGGAAAAATTATCTACCACTCCCAAAATATTTAGAAAGAAAATGGAACACAAAGATATAATAACATACTTTTAAAAAGGTATGCTCAACATCCAAAATAAAACCTAGTGAGAAAACAGAAATTCCTCCTCCATAACTGGATGTACAGTTCACATATGAAAGTATCACTACTGCACTTATAAACTCTAATCGATTCTGTTTCTCAGAAGGTGTGTAACTTGGTTAAGCCTCTAAACCATCCTTAGTCTCAGTTTCAGCATCTCCAAAACGAGAAGGTCAGAACAGATGATCTCAAAGGAACCATCCAGACCTAAATTTCTGTGATTATATGACAATGAGCAGGGGCTTCCCAGGCAGCTCAGGGGTAAAGAATCCACCCACCAATGCACAAGATGTGGGTTCGATCCCTGAATCAAGAAGATCTCCTGGAGAAGGAAATGGTAACCCACTCCAGTATTCTTGCCTAGGAAATCGCATGGACAGAGGAGCCTTGCAGGATACAGTCCATGGGGTCACAAAGAATCAGACACGACTTAGTGACTAAACAACAACAATGACAATGAACATAAACAACAACAATGACAATGAACATTTTGCAGCTGAAGCATAGTTATCTAAATCCACTGTCATTTTCATCTCCAAAATTCTTATAATATATACAGTTAGCATTTGAAAAGATGTCACTTGGAGTCAATACCTATTTGTAACCATAAGGCTTGCCTTCTTGTTCCCAGGAATAGCACAGTGGTATCGGTAAGTCTCTCCTTCTAACTTTTTGACATGATTCTGCAAAGAAAAGAAGACTCAAGACTTGTGTTGTAACATGCATCTGAACAGTATTTCCAATACTCTATATTAGTGCCAGTTAGGAAAAAATTATTAAAACCAAAAGCACAATTCTACAGATTGGCACATGAAGCTAGAAAAATGTTTACACCATTTTTATAAATAAACTTTCACTGAGACTCAAAGGTCAAGTAACTATTAAATGCTTACTAAGCGATCTAATAAAATATACTTTGTTGCGTGATAATTCTGAAACTCTTAAATAGTTTTACCAGAAATAATCACAAATTTCATTTATATGAACCAACAATAGTATAAAACTGGACATTAACATTCCATAGGTCCTTAACCTGGGGTCCTTGGAAGAACTTTGGAAGGCCTATGAAATACCATAAAAAAAAATACAAAATTTTGAAAATATGTTTCTGAACTTGTTTCCAGAGGACAGTTCATATTTTTCATCAGATTTTTAAAGTGGTCTGTTATCCTTCTCAAAGGTTAAGAACCACTGATCTACAATAATAAAAATAATAAAATTTCAAGATAACTAATATTGCTGAATATTTGGTCTTATATATTAAACACGCATGAGGAGTACAAGTATGTACTAGAATTATATTCCTGGTAGAAAAGAAAACTTAATGGCAATCTTAATACAAACATGAAGAATTTCTAAGATTTCAAACAGCTGGCACAATTTATTACTGAATACAATTACAAGCATAAAATAATTCAAGTATAAATAGCACATTAAAATACATTTAACTATCTCAAAACTATTGTGACCTCAATCAATAAACATTAAATATCAATAAAGTTACATTTATAATTAACACTAATAAAATATTGACATTATATAAATGCATAATTAAAAATTAGAAGAGAAAATATATGAAAATATAAAACATAAACATACCTAACAAATAAGATAATAACAATTTAGAACCAAGAATACAACATCAATATTATCAAAAGGATAATATAATCAATAATAATCACAAGCAGAGAACGCACACTTGTTTATTATTTCAATAGTAAAATACACAATTTTTTTTTAAAGATCCTTGGTTCCCAGTCATTCTTTGACCAATTACGAAAAGCGATGAACAACAAGATGAATCCCTAAAGAATGGGGGTCTCAACCTCAGAATGGACATCTCAACTTCAGAATGAATCTCAGAGAGAAGTGAAGTTTAACAGTTACTTGTTTCACATCTTCCTCGTGTGAATTAACTAATATCTTTTAATATTTATACCTTAATTCCTTTAAAATGAATATAAATGAATATAACAATTTAGTATATTTATTTTTAGCCTTGAAATTTAAATATGTTAAAATATTTAGATTTGAGATGAAATGTACAATACTACTCACTTTCTATCTTCTACCATCTTGTATGCATTTTCATTAGTTATAAGCTTTGCACTTTAAAAAACTAAAGCTTTTAAAGTATATTTTACCACCATAACACATTATAGAAACCTAGTTTTCAGCACTTCTGAAACCCACTACACTCTGAGATTCAGTCTCTGTGGCAGATGAGTTATATAAAATATTCACTCTTCCTTCCCAAAAATGCAACTGGAAGAATTTATAATATTTAACAAAAGCATTCAATTTTTTCAAGTAAATTAGAAGGAAATAATACAAGATATGAAAAAAACAATGTGTATAATGATGTTTATTACATCATTATAGTATCATTAATGTAAACTATATTATACATATATATAGTATCATAGTGTCATTAATGTAAAATAATGGCAACAGCTCTAATGTCAAGAATTGGGAATAGTCAAATACACGAGGTAAAGTTAGCTCAATAGATGATAATGCAAGAATTAAAAATGAAGCATTTCTAAGAACCAGGAAAAATATGATTAAGACAAAAATGGAAGGAATGCCATTTTAAATATTATATAATCATTAACTATGGGAAGCAAGATGAATAGTAAACAAAAACTGGCTATACATATATATATAAATTTCATATATGTCTCTGTGTAAGTACATGTGTGTGTGTGTGTGTGTGTGTGTGTGTGTGTAGATGGTAATTATCCTGGGAGAAGAGAGGATAAGTAGAAGAGTATAGCCTATGAAAACACAATATATAATTCAGTAACTTTCAAAGCTCACTCTTAAAGAATGCAGAGCAACAGTCAGGAGAAAAGGGGGTACATCCAAAGATTCCAAAATTATTCCAAATTATTTAGAGTGTACCCATATTATAGTAAGCGCTAAGGAGGATATAATTTTACCCTCTAGTGCTCTATAATAGTTACATGTTTTGTTATATTTGGTCCCTTAAGGACAGAAGTCTCATTTCATTTGGATATCCAGCACAGTCTAGATAATCAAATACTGTGTTCCTAACTAACTGATCACAGAAAGACAGGGAGGGATGAAACACCCTAAATTTCTTACCTATCCACGCCTACCCTTGCTACCCATGGAAAAAAGTTACCAAGCTTCTTTTGTTAATGTACAGTCATTCTATTTCTTCCAGTTCTCGCATCTTAATGAAACCTACTGAATCACACACAGTGACTATATTTAGCTAAAATAATAAAGTTTCTTGAAGTTTTGTGCTTACTGACATGCTGCTGGAAAAAAGGGAATTCATGAGAAAAAGAATAAGGTACAGAGCTACACAATCAAAAAGTAAACAATGAAGAAAAAAATTTTCCCAGAAGTCTCATTAAAATTGTATTAATAACATTTCCAGGAAAATTGAAAAATATTACTTTTACCTAAGAAGAAAGAATAATTATTAGTGATTATTTAAGACAGAATCTTGAATTAGTTACTGTGCTTGATTCTCAAAGAAACTGTATGAGGCACCATTTCTGCCAACCCTCAATTATCTAGGCACGAGAAGTTTGTCAGCTACAATTTTAGGCTAATCTTTGGATGTCATTCTTCTATTTTAAAGTGCTTGTTTCAAATAGGAAGCTTCCCTGGTGGTTCAGACAGTAAAGAATCCACCTGCAATGCAGAAGACCTGGGTTCAATCCCTGGGTCAGGAAGATCCCCTGGAGAAGGAAATGGCAACCCACTCCAGTATTCTTGCCTGGGATATCCCATGGACAGAGGAGCGTGGTGGGCTACAGTTCATGGAGCCGCAAATTTTTCTTTAAAGTGCTTGCTTCAAATATGAAGCATTCAAAATATTTATTATTTTGATAACTATAGTTTTAAAATATATAATGCAACTGAACTATTGTATGTTAACAGCTTCATTCTCTTTAAATGTAAAACACAATAAATCTAAGTTCATAATTTGTTTTTAATTTTGGGAGGAAACATGAAAGTTGCTAGATAAGATACTTCTAAATCTAACATTTTTATCAATTATAGAAAAAAGAGAAATCAAAATATAACATGTTGAAAATTTACTCTGGGGTCACTAATTTCAAAATCATAGTTTATACTTTTTTAATTTCCATTAGGATTATGCATCCTCTTGAAGGATTTGAAAGCAAACGAGATTGCTTTTTAAATATAAAGACATCTATCAATTCAAAAGCCACATAAGTAATCTGCTTAATTACATGTTCAACTTCTATTTTTACAACTAATAATTGTGAAATAAGCATAACCAATAAGGACACTTAATTTTTAGAAAGTATAAATACGAAGGGCTAAGACTGTACATAACATAATTAGAAAATGATTGCAATTTATCTAGCAAGAGTATAGAAAAGTTAAAACAGAAAAAGAGGCAAGGGAATAAATTCTCAAAATTGATGTGCCAACACTTATTTGAGGTTGAGGGACTGATCCAGAGCAACTGTTGTTTAGTCGTTCAGTTGTGTCTGACTCTTTGTGACCCCACAAACTGTGGCCTGCCAAGCTCCTCTGTCCACAGGATTTCCAAGACAAGAATACTGGAGTGGGTTGCCATTTCCTTTTCCAGGGGATCTTCCCAACCCAGGGACTGAATCTGAGCCTCCTGCATTGGCAGGCAAATTCTTTACCACGGAGCCACCAAGGAAGCCCAGAGCAAGTGATACTTCATTTGTTAAAATATATGCCCCAATCAATAGTTTCATAACTTGAGTAAATTTATGGTGATTTATGAAACACAGTTACGTAATTCTAACAGCAGGACTCATATACATAAAGAACACACAGATTGGACATAAGAATTATTCTTTTTTTTGGCAACTTTACCAGAAATGCATATGAATACCATAAGAAAAGGTGAACTTCTCAGGATGATAGTAAAAGTTCAATAAAGTATTCCTCCATTAAGTGTAAAACAAAGTTGATTTCCTGCATCTTTTCATCTTTTATATTGACCTCTTATTCCTGTACAATATTACCAGGAATATCACAGTTTTTATCTGTAGCCAAGCTACTACAATAAAAAGTTCAGAGAGAGGTAAGAAATGTAAAGATAATTTCATCAAAATGGACTCTCACTCTAAATAAATCAGGACAGTCAATTAATACCACAGTTTGTTTTGATTTTTAAGGATGAAATCAAGTAGTAGTATACAAAACATTTACTCCTGTATTTCCAGTTCTTGCTGTGTAGGCAGAAAAAGAAAGAAAATAAAGTTAGAAGCATGCAGAAAGGTAAAATGTAATCACATTCTATAAAAACCAAAGGCTAAGAACAATGAAGAGACATTTTATTTTAAAGTCAAAGTAGAAAAATGTTAAAAATTTTGGAGGAAAGCTAGTCATGAGAGAATAGCACTTTACATATGCATATATTGTTTACATTACAAAATTAAAACTAAAATATAAGCCAAAAAAAATTCCAAAACAGTTCCAAGGTTTTAAAAAAAGATTATAATTGCACATAATCTTTTTTTTTCTCTCCTCCAGCTTCTGTTTACCTGAATAAATCTAGATTTACAATACAGGCCAAATAAACTAATTTGGTTGAGAGAAAAGGAAGCAGTGAAATTCCAATAATTAGCTATAAGCAGAGGACTGAAGTTTAACAACATAAATGAAAGGTGCTCAATACAAACAGTAATAAAGCCTATCACTACTTTCAACATTATCCTTTCTGCACTTTGATCCTGTGCAGAAAAGAAAAAAATGATGTTACTCCTATTTAATACACTATGCTAATAAAATAAAACAAATAAATAATCAAATCCTACCCTGCATACCATTGTTTCCTGTGTAATCTTTAAAGAAGTTCATGAATCAGGAACTTTAGGAACCAACCATGAAGCTCTGACCATGGAAATCTTTAAAATTCAATTTCACTCATGACCGTAAAGAACAGAATTTATACCTCAAATATGTCATAGCCCTCAGACTCCTGTCGGTCATAAGGGCGAATGATGCCGTCTTCATGGATCAGGCGAGGGGAACGGAGCCTGGACACATCCTCTGTTGATTCTGCCACCCTGTGTAAGTACATGTAAGAAAACACATGAGAATCTCTCAAAATAACACACATGTATTAGTGCATTAATTCAACTACTATACTATGTAACACATGAACCATGAATACTGGGCTGAGTCTTGTCAGACTCTTGTGACCCAGGGACTATAGCCGGCCAGGCTCCTCTGTCCATGGGATTTCCCAGGCAAGAATACTGGAGTTGGGTTGCCATTTCCTTATCCAGGGGATCTTCCAAACCCAGTGATTGAACCTGGGTCTCCTGCATTGCAGGCAGATTCTTTACCAACTGAGCTACCAGGGAAGCCCCACTATGTAACACTATGTATCAATATTTGATAAACAGTAATTTTAAATAACTTGCCAAAATAATGTGACAAGTATTAAAACCAGGTCAGTTTGACTTCATGTTCCCCTACCTTTTCTTAATAATAAAGGCAGGGAGTAGGCTATCTACTCTTTGTATCCATGGTGTCTAGCACAGTGCTTGGCATATAGTAAGGACCAATAACCATTTATCAAATAAAAGAGAAACTGAGCCATAAAAAAAGTCTCTTCTTACACCTCTCTGGGGGAGCTCTACCTTGTGGACCAGTAAGAGCTCTCAATCAGACTTTAAGGTTCTTAAGGGTAGGCAGGGTATTTAGCATACTTATGTACTCCTAGCAACAATCAGCACATAGACACGTGGCCTGTACACGGTGTACATTTACTTACCTCTGAATCCCCTGGAAGGTGCTGCTGGCCATATCTATGATTCCACCAGTTGGACGAGCCACAGCACCCACAAGCCCTTTCCCAATCCCTTTGAAGAATCCAGCAGCTCCTTCCTTTTTGGCACCTTCATAAAACCAGACAACGAAAGTATAAAGATTTTAAAATCAGCAACTTTGAACTCAACAAAAGTCTACGTCAAACACTGAATGGTTTCACCCAGGAAGCTCCTAGAATCTGACATTCTAAAGAGGTTAAATTTAATCCTAACCTGTGATAAAACAGTGGTTTTCAAAGTATATTAAAAATGCAAAATTATTAGGCCCCACTCCCAGCCAGTAATCTGCAACTTTACAAACCCCCAAGGTAATCCTAAGGCATACTCAAGTTTTACAACTAGTTATCCAGGAATTTAGTTAGTAACTATGACTGGAGGATCTAAGAACTGAGCAGAAAATATTATTATTGCTGCCAACCATCAGGAGATTTTTCAAGAAGTGTACTTTTTAAAAAATATAAGAACTTTATAAAAATGTAATTCACATTCCATATAGTTCAGCCATTAAAGTATACAAATAAAATGTTTTTATAGTATATTCAGAGCTGTGCAACTATCATCATAAATCAATTTTAGAACATTTGCATTATTTTAAAAAGAAAGCCCATTAGCAATCATTTCCTATTTTTCCCCAAACCCTCTTCCCAATTCTATGCAATTTACCTCCTTCCTCCCTATCCTGCAGATCTAGGCAATCACTAACCTACTTTCTCTCTGTATGGATTTGCCTACTCTAGTCAAATAGAATCATACAATATGTGGCCTTTTGCAACTGGCTTTTTTTCACTTAGAATCATGCTTTCAAGGTTCATTCATCTTGTACTTGTATTAATACCTGACTTCTTTTTATAAATGGATGTTAACCCATTTGTATGGCTTACACCACATTTTGTTTGTCCATGCATTAGTTGATGGACACTTGGATTGCTATTACATTCTGGTTATTATGAGTAATATTTTTATAAACATTTCTGTACAAGTTTTTGAGCAAACAGAGGCTTTCATTTCCCTTGGGTATATAAGAGCGGAATTGCTGGGTCACATATATAAGCTCTATCTTTATATCCAGTTGTCCCAGTACCATTTGTTGAAAAGACTGTTCTTTTTCTATGGAATTATCTTGGCACCCCTGTCAAAACTCAATAGGCCATAACAATAAAGATATATTTCTGAAATTTGAATTCTACTCCATTGATCTATATGTGTATCTGTATGCCAGCAACACCTGTCATAGCTACTTTAACTTTACAGTAAGTTTTAAAATTGGATAGTATAAGTCCTCCAACTTCATTCTTTTTTTCCCCAGATGTTTTTGGCTATTCAGGATTCCCCTGAATCCCCATACAGATTTTAGAATCAGTTCATCAATCTCTGAAAAAAGAAGCTACTGGGATTTTGATAGGGATTATACTGAATAAAGAATATGCTTTTTTAACTAGGATTAAAAAAAAGTCAATTGCTATTGAGAGTCCAAGAGGATCTACTCTAACAATAACATCGATTACTTTTACCATGTATCAACTCTTCAGACTCTGTACAGAAAGGAAATATTCTCAACCTACCTTCCACAGGCTTTGTTATTATTCCAGTCACTCCACCAAAGACTCCCTAAGAGAGAAATCATAGATCAAGTCAAGCCTGAATGGAAGGTGCTTAATTTTAAACCAACCACTAGAGGTCTCTACAAACATATTATCACAGGAATAACTTTTTTTTTCTTTTTAAACAAGGACTTGACAGAGAATATGTGCATATAAGTGAGTTCTCTGATTTTTAAAATATTACCTCATAGCACATATTAAATGAAGCATTTTATAGAAGAAGAACTTTATAACAGACAGAAGAGTAAAGAAGGTGAAAATTTTTTACATCTGACTCTGACACCAATCACCAGTTGATGTGTGTGTGTGCGTGCTAAGCCACTTCAGTCATATCTGACTCATTGTGACTCAGTGGACATTAGCCCATTAGGCTCCTCTGTCCATGGGATTCTCTAGTTGATGCAATCTCTTTAAGTCTCAATTTCCATATCAGTAAAATGAATGAGTTGAGAAAATTAGAGATCTAATTATAAGTTCCAATGAAGTTACTCCATAATTTAGTGCATGTGTGGAAAACTGAAAATGAAGGGACCTGTCAAGGAGAGCAAATAACCTGACAAATAATGCGCTTTAAAGGAGACAATACACATTACAAATCACAGGCATAAACACAGCAGTTAACAGTCTACTGAATTAAGTTCAAAATTTAAAAAGTAATGTTTGCGCATTCTTTAAATAACTTTCAAGTAGTGTTAGTAACTAAAAATAGCTGCATATTACACAGAAAAAGAACTGAAGGATGTATACTATAGTGAAAAGATTAGATACCTCTCAGAAGAGGAGAGGGATAATCAAAGAGTACTTTATAGCCTTACCTAGGTTCCCATGACTCACTTAAAAAAAAAAACACTTAGAAGTTCTTATAATTACTCATAAGGAAGACAGTCATATATCACCTGTATAATTGAATGGTATAGTCCTGACAAGTAATAAAAGGTATTTCCTGGTTTATAACACATAACCTGTGCACCTGCCTTCTAGAGAAACAGCTGACTGGTGATGACCTGAAGACAGTGACTCTCTCCCTCCAGTTACCTCCACATTCCTCTGCTCCACTTCCCCACACACTAGGGCTAACCTGCCATCATTAGTTTTCACTCCAGCCCAA
Organism: Odocoileus virginianus; assembly: GCF_023699985.2. Lineage (NCBI taxonomy): Eukaryota > Metazoa > Chordata > Mammalia > Artiodactyla > Cervidae > Odocoileus > Odocoileus virginianus. The sequence goes on along the minus strand of NC_069679.1, from coordinate 37,245,413 downwards.
GTACCAAAGTCTAGGAATGGAGGGGGGCGGAGGTAGACTGATGGTGATAAAGGGAAAGAACAAAGAAGGAAACAGAAGTGTGCAATTTATCACTACTGCTGCTCTGATACTTTTACTCACAAGCAGTGTTCCAAGTGCCACACAACCAGTACATATGCTAAAGTGTATCTGTAAGGTAGTATCTCTTGAAGATTCAGCAGACTTACAAGCAGCAAGCCCTTTCCCCCTCTGGCCAGGCTGTCACCAAAATCTTTAGGCTGCCGACCCATCTCTTCTCTTCTTTTTTGCTGATATTCTTTGTCCATTGTAATTGCTGCCAAACCTTTTCCAACAGAGCCGGTGATTCGAGATACAACTCCTGCTGCACCACCTATCAAAAGGCCCAGAGAAGTAAATCACACTGGTTCTTTGAAAAGCATTATCCCAATACATAGCACATGGCTGCTTGAAACCAACAGGTGTTTAAAATTCTGTCTCCTATACAAAAAGGTAGATATTGATTGTATTCAGTTCCCACTTAGCAAGAAGAGAAATAAAACCATTGCAAGTATACTGATTAATAAATCTATGACATATTAAAAAAAAAAAAAACCTCAGCAGGTCACTGTCAAATTATTTTCCATTTAAGAACAAGTGAACACATCTTTTAGAAGGATTATTATACAACAAAACCCTCTTTTCTTAAACATAGTCATTTATTTTTTATAAACAATGAATTTAATAATAACTCATAATAATATAAATAATTATATTTCTACACATACACACACACAAATATGTGATACATACCTACTGTGTGTCCAAAGAGACTTTTTACCCCAATTACTAACCCCTCAGCAAATTCTTCAGGGCCTTGAACAGCACCCTGGTCCAAAAAAAAAAAAAAGTTTGCTACTTAAAATTTAAATACGTTTAAGACTTTTAATCTAGTATTTCAGAGTTTCCGTGAAGGTACAGAATCTGCAAAAATACGTAAACACTGTGGTGACAGTTTTCACCTTCTAATCCAAAAACTGATGGAACGCCTACTGCATCTTGAAGATACTTATAACCCACATGATCTTAGCAAACCCTTTAAGAGGACAAAACCTGGAGAGGAGTAAATCACTGGCTTCAATCAAAACTTGGAAGTTGGCCTTCCAGGACCACGTGCCATCAGACTGTTAAAGCAAGCCACACTGACAGCAAGACTGAGGTGAGGGCCCACATAGTTTGGGCTCTCTTGTTTTACCACTTATTCTTTTTGCTTTGTCCTTCTGAAACCCTCACCACACTGGGATCCTAGATCCTTTGAATGGAGGAGAACAGGTTAGACGAAAGCTTGACTATGAAACAAAGTCAGCTTTCAATGCCAGTTAGTTCTTTACACAGTGATGAGACAGTTTTGAAATGTTCTCAGTCTACTTAGCACTCTTCCTAACAACTACATTAAATCCTAGAAAACGTAGGCATGCTTTATTACCCAGATACTAGAAGGGCTCAGTTAGTTCTAATATAATCTTTTACTGTTATCTCTAGTAATTTTAAAAATATATAAAATTGATATACTTGGTATTTGAACATTATTTAGTTCTAAGATACAATTAAAATATTAATTATCTGTCATTAAAAGTAGAACATCCATTTTTCTATACTACACTTAAAATAAATAAAATACCAATACCTGGAAGGGTTCATAGAAAAAAGCTTCAAAGCCTTCAGATAGACCTCTAATTAATCCAAACGGGTTTCCAAGTACATCTAAGCCCAATACAAGGACGTACATCTGTTTCAAGAACTACAGGAAAATAAATAAATAAATGAAGTTATTTGCAACCGTTGTTAAGAAAATGTATCATGAACCAATGTGGAAAAAATGGGATACTGACTAAATTAGGTTGTTAAAGGAAAACTCTGCAGTGACGTTTTACTATGTTCCAGGCATTATGCTCATACTTTACATGGGACTTTCAAATGGGACAGAATTCAGGTTTGAGGCAAAGTCGGCCACTTCTCAGTTACATAACCTTGGATAACTAGTTACATAACCTTACATAACAAGTCACGTAGTCTCTATAGGCCCTGCTCTTTTCATCTGTAAACTGGTAGGTCTGTTATACTGACCTTGCATGGCTGAGTATGCATATTAAATGAATATATATTTCAATAACTGGTACTCATTTTTGTTACATTATTATCAGTATTACTATGAACTAAACGGGTTGATAACCAAAACAAAAAGACAAATGAAAAAATATCCTTATTTGAACATGTAAAAACCAAGTTTAAACAGTGTAAGAGGAAAGACCTTTCAGCAGAGGAAGGCAAGAGGAAGGTCACCCAGAGCAATGGCACTCGTGCGTGCGTGCTCAGTCGCCTAACTCACGTCCGCCTCTCTGCAGCCCCGTGGACAGTGGCCCGCCAGGCTCCTCTGCCCGTGGAGTTTTCCAGGCCAGGATACTGGAGTGAGCTGCCATGCCCTCCTCCAGGGAATCTTCCCGACCCAGGGACAGAACCTGTGTCTCTCGTATCTACGGCATTGGCAGGTGGGTTCTTTCCCACTCGCGCCACCTGGGAAGCCCAACGGTACTCTAGTGCCCCCAAACAGCTACCGTGTCTCTGTGCACAGACTTCAAACCATGGAGTAACAGGCGTCAGTAAGAGGAACTTGCTTTCCTCGCAATTCTACTACACTACGCTTAGAAACTATAGTCACCGAAGGAATAAAATGTAACGACCCTTAAATCACTATTCTTTCCCAAAGTGGTAAACATATAATTGCAAAAGGAAAATACACTAAAGGAAACTTTTAAAAAGGTTTATATAGCTGGGGGGGGAGGAATTAAAGAAATAGAAGTTAATCATTCCAGAAAAATACTAAGTAATGAGATTGTGAATTGCAGTAAGTTAGGTAAATGTCACACACTACAATCACACATAAATGCTTTGCTTTGGTATTTTATGAAGTATCTTCCATATGAGCTACGGTTAACATGACAGGAAGTTACCTGTTCACTGTAGTGTCTAACAACACTCCACATGAGCTGATCTCTGTTGTAAAACTGATACCGAATTTCGTAATAAGCAAGTCTGGGAGGAGAAAGAGTCAAAAGTACGAAGATTATTTTTGGGGAAAAAAAAAAAAAGACATAAAATTTCAGTGATAAATGAATCACTTCTAAGTCTCAATTAGGTTTGCACATATAATTTGAGACCTTAAATATTAGGATGCCAAAACTATGATAAAAATAGTACATTGTCACGCAAATCTTTTATAAACACACAGAGTAACAAGTTGACCATAATCCCACTACACAGTGAATTTTTTCTTTTAAACTTTTTCTTTTCCTCATTTTCCACTTCAAATTCTTTCTTTTCTTTTCTATGCAACTGAAAAATATTAAAACACTCTGTATCCATTTTTATACTCAACATTTTAGATAAATAGTCTTTTATGTTTTCAAATTTTGATGTAACCATTTTTAATAACATAGCATTCCATCATGTCGATGGGTCAAACAATTCTTTCATGATCAGACAATTCTAAATTTTGACATAATAATCAGAGTTGCCATGTGCATTCTGAATATAACTTTGGTTGCATTTTAAGATTATTTTCTGACTGAATTCCTACCCAAAATAATTACTGAGTGAAAGACTACAAAAGCATTTAAGACTCTTGATATATATCCCTTTCCACTCGTACATATGATTAAAAAAAAAAAGTCCATTTCTTAGATGCACCTCTCTCTAGTACTAGGATTTCTCATAATTTGAAATCTTTGATAATTTGCATGTATTCTTTGATAAGTAATAAAGCTAAACATTTCTAATATCTATTAGCCACCGTATCTTCCCTTTTATGAATTAGTTCACATTGTCCTCTGGCACCTATGGCATTTGAATTTTTAGGTTAAAAATTAAATTATTAATCTTTTGCTATACTTGTCATATCACCCCAGTTCTTTGTTTTTAATTATTTTCATTGATTTTGTTTTAAGAGTCTAATTTTTATGTAGTCAAATTAATTTTTATTTTTCCATCAGAATTTTTTCCATTGCTTTTAAACATAGGAAGGTTTCCTTTTATTTAGAGATCTGATAGCAATTAACTTCTGTTTTTCCTTAGTCTTTCTCTTTCCATTTGAATTTGATGTTTAAGCCTTTGATCCCTATAAAATTTGATAGTGTACAGGGTAAAAGTAGTATTAATGAATTTTTTTCTCTAATACCACTGTTGAATATTCAATTCAATAAATATTCACTGAATTTATATGTATCTGGCACACACAAATATTCTTTAATATATTAAAGGTAGCAAGGAGCTATTTATACTTTGACATAAAATTATACTGAAATTTAATCCTACTGCTATATATTTCTAAATATAATTTCACTTAAAACATGGCCCATTTATAACATAATACTAAAATAATTCAATGTTTATATTATATTCATGTATTATCTAGATGCTGATAACTGAAGAAAAGATTAGACTCTTTACCTTGTCTTTATGAGTAAAATAAGTATACCTAAAGAGCATAATTAGAATGGGTCCAAACTATTAAAAGTGTAAGTAGTAAGAATTACCACTTTTCTAAGGTAACTTCTACCACAGATGAAGAGAATGACTATCCAGAAACAGCATCCTGGTATAAAAATCTCCTAACACACTTCAAGAGAACTCTTACTTGAATATAAGGTCATCCACATCAGTCAGAGTAGCACCGATGCTTTTCAACAGCAGGTTGACAGAGTGAATTGGAATCATTTCCTGTTTCTCTTGGTTTGATTCCTCACCACCAGAACCCAAAGACAAACTCAAGTGCAACTAAAAGGAAAATAATGTTCAATAAATGAAAACTAAAAACAAAAATATGTACATACATGGACGCCAAATTGTCCAGACACAAACAAATGCATCTTTCAATTAGAATCCTAAAGAAAACTATTATTTGTTACTCTATATTACACAGAACAGCTCTGATCCTCATATTAACTTTCTAATAAAATACAAATCATCTGTCCCAAAAGCTGAATTATAATTTTATTCAAACTTTATAAATAACATTGTGTTTATATAGAGGAAACCAAAAAAAAAAAAAAAAACCAGCAAAAAAAAACACTTTGCAAAAACAGCATAATCATTTTAAGAGGAAAAACATGTCAACTGGCCTACCAACAGTCTAACTCAGAATAATGGATAATCATTTATACAAGATAAATAACTTTTAGTAACAATTAACAAGAATAACTGCAGTATAATTACATGATAACAAGTAACAATAGCATTACAATATGGCAACACTTCAGCAAGTTCCAAATAAATGTTAAAAGAATAATAAGGTTTTCAGCTTCCACAACCCCTTCAACTCAGGACTTAACCATGAGACTTTCACATTCCCATTTAGCTTCTTCTACTTTGTGCTGCATCAACATGCAGCGACATGCAGTGCGACACTGCCAGAAGATATAGGCAGAAGGTAATTCAATGTGTGTTAAGTAAAGCAGACAACTCTGCCTTCTCATTCTGCCAATTCTCTAGGCATTCATCCTCATCAACAGAGAGCTCAATAGAGGGGACCTGGGGAAAAGCCAGGAAAGCCTGGTGGTTGAACTTTTTCTCCCATGTGGACTTTTGTCCATCTGCAGACTTAAGAGAGGGCTGGGATCCAGGAAAGGCAATCTTCGGTGAAAAGAGATCCAGCCTTTTCCTAGGGCAAAGTCACCACAGAGTAAGAAAATGACCATGACATTCATGATTTTAATTATTCAACTTTATGGGACAATTCCCAGTATGCCTAAAAATATTGTTATTTAGTCACTCAGTCAAGTCCGACTCCTTGTGACTGAAAGGACTGTATCCTGCCTCAGTCCATGGGATTCCCCAGGCAAGAACACTGGAGTGCATTGCCATTTGCTTCTCCAGGGGACCTTCCCGACACAGGGATTGAACCTGTGTCTCCTGCTTGGCAGGAGGATTTTTACCACTGAGTCACAGTATGTATAGGTAAATTATAAATCTTTAATACCCCATGGAGATTATAAACCCCATGAAGTCATTTTATATCTTCAACAGCAATATCAATAGCAGGTTTTCAGTTAATAATTTGTTGAAGGTACTGTCCAATCTCATAAAGAACTGATTTTCATTTAATAATGAAAAAGAAATTATGTATAACTCACCACATAAAACAATAGCAATTTTGAACCTAACACTATAGATGTTTGATATCACCAAACTAATGTATCAATTTAAAATAATAATTTCATTTTATAAATCTACTCACTTAGCTGAAAGGATTCGTGAACGTAACTGACAATAATGTGCTGCTAACAGTTTTTGAGAATGTAAAGGATCATCAATATTTGTAAAGAGTTACTTAATTGTAAATCTGGCCCATTACACAAGTTTAGAGCTCTATGGATGATAGCATTTGTGGATTCTCTAAGCAGTCACCTTTCCCTAGAAAAGCTAAAAAGAATAACAAAAGGAGACAAGGAAATGGGTTCATAAAGGACAAAATCAGGCAAGTGAAAGGTATCCAATTTTCCACTCCCCTAGTTACAATCAAATTTTGGAAGGGTGAAAAACACCACATCAACAGTGGAACAGCAACTTCAGCGTTTTCACATTCTGGTTAGGACACCCATTATAGCTTTCTATTCAGACAGTGAGGAGTTACAAAGTGCAACCGCAACATTAAATGTTGGTGAGCACTTCTCTGCTTAATTAAGAAATGCTTTTGTCAGCTTCTTCCTTGAAGAAAGGGGTTATTAATTCAAGACTAGAGATCATGCTCTGGTGGTTTCTCTGTGGGAATTGTGGCTGTACATATGTTACAGAGAACTGTCTTAATTATTTCAATTAATCAAAGTTCCCCCCAAATATTTGATACAACAAATTAAAACCCACATTTGTATACAGATCCTTTAAAAGTTCTACAATACTTCTGTCAAATTTTCAAAGTAATAATTACAACAAACCTTTATAGGAGAAATATGGAAATGTTCAAAGAAACTAAGAATGGATGTATCAGTCACTGAAGTCCCCACTAATTCTGTGTTTATAGCATCAGAGTCTTCCCGGATTAACTCTGTCTGAAAAAAATTAATCAAGATATTCTATTTTAATTTTTTTCTCCAACAATTATTGAAAAGAATGGCTGATCTTTCATAATATTCCCAATAAGTAAAAATTATTACCCATTTTCTTTCAGCTTCAGGGTCAGTTGTTGGGGTAAACAGTGCAGTAATAGCTCCTAGAAATCCCTGATCAACTTTTAAAGCCATTTCCTGAATGAGAACCATAAAATACCTAAGGAAAAAAACAATTTTTTTAATAGAAAAAGCTTTTTTAAAGATGAAAAAGGTATTTTATCAAGCATTGTAATTTTCCATGTTAAAACTTTGATTTTGGCCAAAAACCACAGCAAGCTCTTGTTCTCTGATCTCTAAAAAAAGGGTTATGTTAACAAGATCAAAGTTTATTTAGACTGAGATCTTTTTTTTTTTTAATTAAAGTGAAAGTTTCACTAGGGGTAACACTGCTATATCAACACTTAGCATTTAAAGTTCCAAATTCTCTATTTATCATGTTATGGAAGATATAAGAACAATGATGATGTAGCATGTATTACCTAATTTTTAAAGTCCACAGGAATTAAAGAACACACCTCACAAATATATCATTTATATTTCACTATTTTATATTCTAATGGAAGTTACAAAGGGGAGAAGTGGTTGAAGGAATTTTACACTTTAAGATATATAGAGGCTATTATTAAAATAAGTTTCAACATATAAAATCACTTGACCATAAGTAGATTGATATGTTCAGGTGGAAATAATTTTTATACAAAAGTCACTTCCAAAACATAATGTATTTTCAAAGTAGATTCTCATTTTAAATTCCTTTAGATGAACAAGGGTTTCTTTACTTACTTGAACTGTAAGACTTTACTGTACTCATTAAATCTTGTGATGACACTCACATCAATGAAAGGTTTGGGCTCTAAAAGGAAGAAAGAAAAGGGGAAAAAGGCAATCAAGCTTTCTAGCAGGTCAAAATTATATCTATTCAACTTTTATATACAGGGTATATCTTAATTTAATTTTTTCTTACCTGAATCCAAAGCAATAGATTTTGGAGGAGCCACAGGATGAAATACAACAGGGAACACTGTACCTGGTAACTGACTATCAACCTAAAGAAAAGAAAACTGATTCAGCAGTACTTAATTTAAACTTTTGATTCAGAGACGTATTATAGAAGATGCCACTAATTACATCATAAATAATATCTGTATTTGTATGTGCTGCTATTAAAAGTTTCACTTTAAATCTAAATTTCTTATGTATCTTCCCCAAGGGCAATTTTCCACATACAGGAATATATAAACATCCTCAAAATTGCATTAGAATTGTGGAGCGTGAACATCATTAATGGAAATATTTGTATCAATGGATCATGTGAGATTTCAACTATCTATAATTTAAATAAAAATGTAAGTGAAGACTGCATATGAAATTACAGGTTAGGTATTAAGAAAAAGAGAAGAAAAATGTCCTAAAAAGTAGTAATCCATAGGTAAAAACAAGAGATGGAGGGAGGCAGGAAGGGAGAAAGCAAACAAACAGTTTGATAAAAACAGCCTCCAATAAAGCCCTAATCATTCCCATATAGAAGAATAATAGAAAATCCTAATTTGGAATTCCATGACAAATTCAAAGAACTATTAAAAATAACAATTTTTATAAGAAAACATATGGCGAAATTAAAGTCTCAGTGGTCATTTAGCCTTGGATAATTAGTATGGTGAATCTACAGGATATGAGGAAGAAGGAGAATAAGCTTATAAACAAAAAGAAAGATATCAATTCTGATGTATGACTTTTGTTGTTGTTCAGTTGCTAAGTTGTGTCCAACTCTTTTCAATGCCATAGACTGTAGCACACCAGACTTCCCTGTCCTTCACCATCTCCCAGAGCTTGCTCAAACTCATGTCCATCAACTCGGTGATGCCATCCAACCATCTCGTCCTCTGTTATCCCCTTCTCCTCCTGTCTTCAAATCCTTCCCAGGTTCAGGGTCTTTTCCAATGAGTCAGCTCTTCACATCAGGTGGCCAAAGTACTGGAGCTTCAGCTTCAGCATCAGTCCTTCCAATGAATATTCAGGATTGATTTCCTTTAGGATTGACTGGTTTGATCTTGCAGTCTCTCAAGAGTCTTCTCCAATACCACAGTTCAGTACCAATAGTTCTTCAGCACTCAGCTTCCTTTATAGTCCAACTGTCACATCCATACACGACTACTGGAAAAACCACAGCTTTGACTATATGGACCTTTGTCAGTAATGTCTCTGCTTTTTAATATGCTGTCTCAGTTTGTCATAGTTTTTCTTCCAAGAAGCAAGCACCTTTTAATTTCATGGCTGTTGTCACCATCTATAGAGATTTTGGAGCCCAAGAAAACAAAGGCTGTTACTGTTTCCATTGTTTCTCCATCTATTTGCCAAGAAGAGATGGGACCAGATGCCATGATGTGAGTTTCCTGAATGTTGACTTTTAAGCCAGCTGTTATACTCTCCTCTTTCACCTTTGTCAAGAGGCTCCTTAGTTTCTCTTTGCTTTCGGCCATAAGGGTTGTGCCATCTGCATATCTGAGGTTACTGATATTTCTGCCAGAAATCTTGATTTCGGCTTGTGCTTCATCCAGTCCAGCATTTCTCATGATATACTCTGCATATGAGTTAAATAAGCAGGGTGACAATATACAGCCTTGATGTACTCCTTTTCCTATTTGGAACCAGTCTGTTGTTCCATGTCTAGCGCTAACTGTTGCTTCCTGACCTGCATACAGGTTTCTTGCAGGTCAGGTGGTCTGGTATGTCCATCTCCTTCAGAATTTTCCACTATGCTTTGGCATAGTCAATAAAGCAGAAATAGATGTTTTTCTGGAACTTTTTTGTTTTTTCGATGAGTCAGCTGATGTTGGCAATTTGATCTCTGGTTCCTCTGTCTTTTCTAAATCTAGCTTGAACATCTGGAAGTTCACTGTTCACATATTGCTGAAGCCTGGCTTGGAGAATTTTAAGCATTACTTTACTAGCCTGTGAGATGAGTGCAATTGTGTGGTCGTTTGAGCATTCTTTGGCATTGCCTTTCTTTGGGACTGGAATGAAAACTGCCCTTTTCCAGTCCTGTGGCCACTGCTGAGTTTTCCAAATTTGCTGATATACTGAATGCAGCACTTTCACAGCGTCATCTTTCAGGATCTGAAATAGCTCAACTGGAATTCTATCACCTCCACTAGTTTTGTTCGTAGTGATGCTTCCTAAGGCCCACTTGACTTCACATTCCAGGATGTCTGGCTCTAGGTGAGTGATCACACCAGCGTGATTATCTGTATCGTGAAGATCTTTTTTGTACAGTTCTTCTGTGTATTCTTGCCACCTCTTCTTAATATCTTCCGCTTCTGTTAGGTCCCTACCATTTCTGTCCTTTATTGAGCCCATCTTTGCATGAAATATTCCCTTGGTATCTCTAATTTTCTTGAAGAGATCTCTAGTCTTTCCCATTCTATTGTTTTCCTCTATTTCTTTGCACTGATCGCTGAGGAAGGCTTTCTTATCTCTCCTGGCTAGTCTTTGGAACTCTGCATTCAAATGGGTGTATCTTTCCTTTTTTCCTTTGCCTTTCGCTTCTCTTCTTTTCTCAGCTGTTTGTAAGGGCTGCTCAGACAACCATTTTGGCTTTTTCATTTCTTTTTCTCGGGTACGGTTTTCTTGTAGCTCAGTTGGTAAACAATCTGCCTGCAGTGCAGGAGACCCAGATTCGATTTCTGGGTTGGGAAGATCCCCTGGAGAAGGAACTGGCAACCCACTCCAGTATCCTTGCCTGGAAAATCTCTGGACAGAGGAGCCTGATGCACTGCAGTCCATGGGATTGTAAAGAGGTGGACACAACTGAGTGATTAACACTTATTAACACTTACCTGTACAATGTTATGAATCTCCATCCATCATTCTTCAGGCACTCTATCAGATCTAATCCCTTGACAGAACCTTGTGAAAAAAAATTCAGACCCAAGATTCCCAAACTGATTAGATACACCCATTGAATAGGATGACAATGTTACCTGAAGCCAATACAATCTCGCCCTTAAACTTCTTTGGTGAGGGGATTGCTTATATTCAACCTGAATTCCTGATAAAAAATGTCGCCTTATAGAGCACCGAGAAGGGAGACGCATTTCCATTGGGTCCTTGCCAAAATTCACCTGGGAAAAAAGCAGATGTGCTTGTGACGAACTGGTATTAGCAATGTAGACCATTTTAAATATCCACTTAATCACAAACTGAAAAAGAAAAATACTCATTTCTACGTCTAATCAAAAGATCTACCTTAAGATGATCTACAGCTAAGATGTTTGAAGCAGAATCATCACATAACTAAAGTTATGCGAAAAATTTTCAGTGATATAAACTGTACTTAAAGAAAATAAGCCATGCTTTTCATTTTTTTAAAAACCTCAATGAGTGAGTTTGTGATAGTCGCTCAGTTGTGTCCAACTCTTTGCAACCCCATGGCCTGGAGCCTGCCAGGCTCCTGTCCATGGAATTCTATAGGCAGGAATACTGGAGTGGGTTACCATTTCCTTCTCCAAAAAACCTCAACAGTAATGAATAATTCCAGATAACACTTATGCTTTGTTTTAACAAAGTTAAACAGTGAATAGTCAATAGCTTACTTATGTCTGACACTAACTGAACTGTGTTCTTTCATTTCATGACCAACATTTACAGGGATGAGGGTGGGGGTGGGGAGCAGGTATGGTGATAATGCAAATGCAACCATCAGAGACAAAGAGTAACCCACACTGCATGACTGAAACTTCAGTCAAGCTTCTGGGCTCTTCTTGAAGCAAAAGTGACTTTCAGTTTTAATAATGTAGGGCCCTGTATAGAGCACATGTTTATTTGTGGACATCTACTTGTGTCCTACAATCATTTACATTAAATGCATTTAATTGGGCAAATTTTTCTATAGGGTTTTCATCACAGAGATATACAATTCTGCACAGCCTTTAGCAATATACTGATATCATTCAGAACAGAAGTTTCAATAAGTAATGTTGATTTCTCCATCATCTTCCTAAAAATAAGTTACATGAAACTATCTGCTTTGCAAATAGAGGAAATTATAAAAATGCAGATAACATTTAAATAATGTTTTACAGTATATGATCTACAGTATATTTTAATTTAAATGTGCTAATAAATTTTCTTAGTCATACTAATGCTACTAACAAATTAGTTTCTGCATACATATATTTACTGGATAGTGAAATTTTATTTACTACCACCAATGGCAACATAATACATAAATAAGAAAAAAAAACAAATTTGGTATACCTCAAAATTATCATCTAGTTTAATCCAGCCAAGGTCTCTTGATTCTAGATATTTCTTATAGGACTTTTCCAATAAAATTATTTGCTTTTGACTAAATGGCTTCCACTTCTGTTTTGGTTTCATCTCCCAAATAACACCAGAACTAAAATAATTCACAAAGAAAATTAATTAAATTAAATGCATAATTTAGGTTGTGGAATTTTCATTCAACTCCAAATTTTCCCAACTGTCAACTCCTATGAAAATCACATTTATGCAAGAGATTTTAAACACCAAAATACATCTATGTTTTATATAAAAGTGCATAAGGAAAAGAGGCAGGGGATATGTTTTTGTATCACACACTGACATCAATGAACTAAGGAACTGGCAAAACTTTTTCATATGGGGATATTTTAGGCAAAAACCCATCAAGATGGAAGACCTAAATATCAAACATAAAGCTACAACATAGGAGAAAATCTGAGTGACCTTGGGTTTGGCAGTGACTTTTACATCACTAAAAGCACAATCCATGAAAAAAAAAAAAAACAGATGTGGGACTTTCCTGAAATTGAAAATTTCTGCTGTGGAAGACACCGTTAAAAGAATGAAAAGGCTGGGAGAAAATATTTGTAAAACATATATCTGATAAAAGACTGATATGGTAAGTCCCCTACATAGAAACCTTTAAGCGTCAAACTTGCAAAGATATGAACAGGTGTTCACATGTCCAATCACATAAGTTAGTTACGTGTCTGGTGTACACCGTCACATGTGTGCATCTTCTACAAGCGGCTGTGCTTTTGAGTACTTTACTGCGCAGTACTGTATAGAGTATCTCTACTTCAAGGCCAGGATGTCCAGAAGCAAACATAAAAGCAGTGGTGATGCAGCTGGTACACAAGAAATGCCAGATGTTATACTGTACTGCTGTACTTTTCAAGGTACTATACTGTAATATTTAAAATATTTTTTGTTTTTTATGTATTATTTGTGTGAAAAGTATTATAAACCTATTACAGTACAGTACTATATAGCTAACTGTGTTAGCTGGGTACCTAAGCTAACTTTGTTGGATTTAAGAACAAATTGGATTTATGGACATGCTCTTGGAACAGAACTTGTTTGTATGCAGGGGACTTATTGTACCCAAAGTATACAAAGAACTCTTAAAACTCAACAATAGCAAAAAATATTAAATTGGGCAAAAGATCTGAACCTCATCAAACGAGGTTCGAATGACAAAAAAGCATATGAAAAGATGTTCAACATCACATGTAATTAGGTAGCTGCAAATTAAAACAGAGACCACTACAAATCTATTAGAATGGCCAAAACCTGCAACACTGACAATACTAAATGCTGACAAGGAGGTGGAACAACAGGAATCTCTCATTCATTCATGGCAGGGTCACCATATGGTGAGCCGCTTCTCACAAAATTAAACTGGCAGGAGCTGCACAAAGAGCATTACATACATGACCTCTGTGTTTTGCTTAATTTTGTACTTTACCAAACACATTATTATCGATAGACCCTATACTGGTTATACCTGATAATTATTTCCCTCAACAGCCTCCAAAGAAGAATGAGTCTTTTACCACAGTCAGTGTGATTGGAAAACCAACACAGATAAATTCAAGTATTTTTCTTATGTAAGTATAAGCAGAATCAGAGAAAAGAACTGGTTCCACCATTATTAAAATGTTCTAGACAACCAGCCAATAAGATCATGTACCCAGGTTAAAACACTGCCTCCATGAAACTGGCTCCAATCTATGTGATTCATTGTTGTCGGCTTCCCCAACCCACACCAGTATCTCCAGCCCCTACAGCGCCCACAGAACGTGTCCACACTTCTTTGTTGCTGGTTTTTTTTCAGTGTTTTTGTAATTCATTTAAAAAATATACACAAACAACAAGGAAAGAAACAAACCTCTTCTCCCACCAATTAATGAGTGCTGTCATGAGGGCAAAGACGTTATTTCATCTTAGGGGCTTTTCAACTAGCAGTGAAAGCAGCTGTTCGGTAAGCTTTGCTGAAAGCTATGTACAGTACATCAAATTCAAAACAGGTATTTGTCTACCCTCATCAAGCTTGATATTATGAACTTAATGCCTTTTAAAGATTTCTGATACCTTATCTTTCTTCTCCCATACCTGGTTATCCCAATATATGAAACTTCCTGCTTGGTTTCATTGTTGACCAGTGAAAGCCCAAGACTATGGAGAGAAAAAGTTATTTCGTGATTGGCCTGCTCCATTTCTTCTGCCTGCCGAGCTTTGGAAACCAAGGCAACATCATCAGTGAAAAGCAAGACTCTCTGGCGCCCATCGAGAAATGATACCCAGTGTATCTGGATGTTTGCATCATAGGGAAACTGTCCACATTCATCCTGTGGGAAAGAGAGACTTCATATTAAAACCACAAACAGTAAGCTTTTATTACATAAGGTTGAACTGCAGTAGCTAAGAAAGTATGACTATAAATCCGAAAACCACCAAAATAACAAATTAATTAAAGTTATAATGTGTTTTGAAACATCCTCACCAATTCTTCCAAACAGTAACAGATCAATAATGCTTATTTTTTTTTAAAACCTTAGTTTAAGTTACCTAGTTAGGCTCAAAGGGTACTCAGCAGGAATAAGAATCTCCTTCAAAGGCACCAACGGCAGAAGATGCTTACTTGTCTCTCAGAGAACAGAATGGTTTAAAACTTTACTGGAAATTAATCTCAGGTAAAATTATATTTTAATACTTTATAATGCTGCAAGTATTTATATAAATCACACTGTTAAATAGTCAAACTATGGTGATCAGTTTGTATTAACTTTCACTAAGAAAAGCCTTCTTGACTGACAGTCTTTTACAGCATTTAAAAATATTAGGCTTGATTTGGTGCGTGTATTCAGAGATTTAAATTACAATTTTTTTTCATTCTGGACTTAACATAAATAAAACAACAGTTCATTTCAATATGTGCTTTTCATTTCATGCTTTCTTGGAACACAAAAATCAAAAACAAAGGATGTCACCAAAACCACAGAAATGGGTTGGTCTTTGCTGTTCTCTGAAACTGATCTACAGTTTTTAACATATATCAAAGTAGACTGCCCAATTTTTTTACTCAAACATGATTAAATATTATAAATGTTTCAGAGCTATCTACTAAGGAAGGTGAATTTTCTCCTTGTAAACTACAAAATTTGATATGTATCTTGGTTCAATCTTAGTTATTATTCAAATGCTCTCTAGTCCTATTTGTTTTCAATCTATTGGATCTGTTAAAAATTAAATAAGGTATATTAAAAAGCTGACTTTCAACATTTTCGGTTACACATTTTGATACAATATTATTCACTGCATGAAGGTTTATGGCTATCATGCCTTCTTTGTCACATTATCATATTCTATCTAATGATTTTTGCTTTGAATCATAGTTAAATTGTTTTACTTTTGTTTACTTGTTAAATCTTTATCATCTCTTTATGCTTTTAACTTTCTGTGGTAGTTCAGTTAAAGCAGATCTCATGTACACGCATCTGGTTAGAAACTCCTTTTTAACTTAATCTGAATGCGATCTTTTAATAGGAGAATTTAACCCATTTTCATTTACTGACACGCTTGATGGGAAGCATGTTTTAGTGGGAAAAGTCCAGGGACTATGAAGTCAAGAAGATCTGGTTTTGAATTCTAACCAGCAGTTCTAAGTTATAAACCTAAGAATTTACGATACTATATAATAAGCGTTAAGATATGATATATTCAACAAAATGTACTGACATTTGTCACTTACTATATACTTCCTTAGGCTCCTACTTCTTTTACTCTAAGAGCAAATTTTGCTTTATTTTCATTTTCTCAATTGTTTTAGAATTTTTATTACTCACTTTGCTTCTATTAAATTGGTATCCTTTAAAAAAATCATCTTTGATCTATATTTCTGTAATTAAAATTTAGGATTAAATGGTGTTAATATATTATGTTCAGAACATACTATTTCCCTGCTCCCCCTTTCATTTTATTTTGTTGTCTTTGTCTTTTACTTCACCAACTTTCTCTTATCATAGCTGTCATATGTTTATAACTTTGGGACTCTCAGGCATACATTCCGAAAATTTTCTCTGGTCCTTCTTTGGTAAAAAAATTTTCAGAAGTGTGATCAGCTTCTGAATCTTTAGGATCATGCTACAGTTTTCTCCTCAACTATTTTTTCATAAACTCCATGTTTGTTTGTTTTTTTCCTGTTTATTCACACTTAATGGAGAAAGTGCTTTACTGTACTGTGTGGATTTTCTTTGAATTCCCTTTTCATGTACACCTGAGCCTCAGCAGAATTCCCTTCTCAGATCATCCAGGAGACAAGGAAATGGCTAACTGTCTTGTTTCTAGCTTAATTTTCATAACCTGGCAGATTACCAGCTGACTAAGGCAAAATAATCTGTTTCTTACTGTCCGGTTCTCTAACACCAATAGAATAGAAACATTTTAAAACCATAAGCCTGCGAATACACTACTGCCAGGATTCTTTACGATTTTGCCTTAATTTATAGACCTTGACATAGTTCCTCAGGATGGTGATACCATTCTTTCTCCAGTATCTGTCTACTACCTTCTGGGAGTTGTGGTTGCCGAGGAGCATGAAATGTGAGGAGAAAGAAAATAACACCAGCATAGTACAGGGACCCCTGGTCAAGCTAGCATGTCTCTGAGCCAGAGACCTGACTGTAACAGGGAACTTAAGCCCCTCTCTACCACCGGCAACCCTTGAGGGTCTCTCTGTTGTAAAAAGTAAAGCATAGCAGGCAACGGAGCTCCATCGAATTGTCATGGCGAAAATCACTCCAAGAATCTCATAACCATCAGTCTGATTTTTCAAAGGTCTATCTCTTTTATGGGTATTTCAGAGAGGATATAGGAGAGGATAATTTAGTCACTCTTGGCCAATTACTATTTTAAATAACCAAGAAAGCTTTTATGACAACTGGCATTATCAGACAGCGGAATATGACACTGTATGAACTTTTCAGCATAGAATACAATCCTACAGAAACTAGGTACCACTCGTAGAGGAGCAGTGTCTATATTGGAGGGAGGCTGGCAGATGAATTCTTTTACTTTTTTAAGTATTTATTTATTTGGTTGCACTGATTCTTAGTTGTGGCATGTGAGATCTCAATCTTTGTTGTGCACGCGAGATCTTTAGTTAAGGCATGTGAAGTCTTACTGTAGCATGTGGGATCTAGTTCTCTGACCAGGGATTGAACCTGAGCACCCTGCATTGAGAGCACGGAGTCTTAGCCACTGGACCACCAGGGAAGTTCCTGGCAGAACTTCCTGGCAGTCTAAGTTCCTGACTTAGACTTCCCAAAGTCTAAGTGTCTAGGAAATAACATGTTTAATTAATTTAGCTACCTAAATAGTATTTCAATAAGTAATTCATTATATTTCTTATATGGATAATTTGCTACTGTCATACTCCTTTAAAAAACCATATGGCTTTGATAGGGAAAATATGCTTTAAAAAATCTTACAGCTAACAATGGTATGCAAAATAAAGCTGTTATTCACTTAGCCTCAACATTCCTTCTTTATAAAAAAAAAGTAAATAAAAAAGTACTGGTCTTAGGCAAGCTGAAACAGGCCTATTTTTTAAAATGCAAATAAAGTATTTTGACTGATCTAGGACAAAATATTGGAGTGAACTATTTACCAACTAAAGCCCCAAAGCAACTTCTTTTGAAAATACTTGCAAAACAACAGCACCAAAACATGTATATTATCTAGGGTGAAACAGATCACCAGCCCAGGCTGGATGCATGAGACAAGTGCTCGGGCCTGATGCACTGGGAAGACCTAGAGGAATTGGGTGGAGAGGGAGGTGGGAGGGGGGATCGGGATGGGGAATACATGTAAAACCATGGCTGATTCATGTCAATGTATGACAAAAACCACTACAATATTGTAAAGTAATTAGCCTCCAACTAATAAAAATAAATGAAAAAAAAAATACTTGCAATTCATTTTTAGTTCAAAAAAGAAAAAGATGACAATGTGAAGCTAACCTGTCTACTTCCTGTGTTATTTAGGCACTTCCCTGGTGGCTCAAATGGTAAAGAATCTGCTGCATTGCAGGAGGCCTGGGTTCGATCCCTGGGTTGGGAAGATCCCCTGGAGGAGAGCATGGCAACCCACTCCAGTTTTCTTCCCTGGAGAATCCCCATGGACAGAGGAGGCTGGCAGGTTACAGTCAACAGGGTCGCAAAGAGTCGGACACGACTGAGCGACTAAGCACAGCACACTTCACATGACACCCATTCACATCAGATGATACCTTCAACAGATCATGTTCCCCAACATTTGCTGCATAACTCCATTTAAGCTTTCTGGTACCAGTGGGATCTTCCCAGGCAAAGAGTCGAGCTTGTCTTGGCAGCAACACCATTTCTTCCTTTGACCCGCTGAAACACAGCAACAGAGGGAAGATTAAAATGCCCTGGCCTTGAGAAACGCAGACCTGTGGTTTATTGAGGAGGGGACTGGCACAAACATGTTATAAAACTGCCTTTGTTAGTAAAACACAACTCTGCCTAAAAATAAGTACCCTAAAATGTCCAAATAACTAATGATTTTGAAGCCTGAGGGAAAAGAATATTGCTCTTTCTGAAGCTGCAGTATACTCTGAACTGATCCAGGTAAGATGGCACTAACAAAACCCACGAAGGTAAACAGACTAGTACCTCAGAATTCATCTACAGCAAAGGCTGTGAGCAGTAAACTTTTTAGTAGCAGAGAACTTTACTTGGTACTCAAATTTGAGATTTTCATCAAAAGCAGTGCATAAGAAGTAAGAGTCTCGGAAGAAAAAAACAACGGGTCTGTACCACTGCTACTCTAAGTACAGTCTCTGGACCAGAAGCATGAAGCATCACCTTGAGGTTTGCTGGAAAGTGCAATGTTCTGGGACCCACCTAAAACCAACTAAATCAGAACCTGCATTTTTACAGGATTTCTAGGAGATCTTAATATTGATATATAAGTTTAAGGAGTACTGGTCTAGATAATACAAGAGACTTTACAGAGAACTAAAATAAAACAAAAAGTAACCCATTTGGGGTTTAATCTGTATTTTCAAATCTCTCAGCAGATTCAAGACATGAGAGTTAAGAATACGTTAAATCTGAAAAAGCATTAATTTTTAAAAATTTATTTATTTATCTTTGTGCGGGGTCTTCATTGCTGTCTGAGGGCTTTCTCCAGCTGCAGTGAGTAGTGGATACTCACTGTAGTGTGCGGACTTCTCATTGTGGTGGAGTTCAGGCTCTAGAGCGCTTGGGCTTCAGTAGTGGTGGCCCTTGGTCTCACCAGTTATGGAACATGGGCTCTGTTGCCCTCAGGCATGAGGGATCTTTCCAGGCCAGGGATCGAACCCACGTCTCCTGCATTGGCAGGTGGACTCAACCTCTGGATGACCAGAGAAGTCCCAGCAAGGCATTATTTTTTATATATTTATATGCGTGTGTGTGTATACATATATATAATGGGTATTATTATTTTATATTATACATACATATGTAAAAATAATGCCCTGAAGATTTATAATAATAATTCCTTGCAAATATATTATTACATACTTTAAGAATCTAAAGCTGCCTTGTCTAATGGCATCACCCAAGCTAAACAGCACAGACAAGGACAACAAAACAACCAAACTCCTGTCAGTCTGCACTACAATACATTCAATATCACTATTTAATCTTCCACTTAAATCTGTCTTCAGCCCTCTGCCCTCCTGTTTAATATTCTACTATCCTACAAAAAAATACAATTTATAGAGAGAGGTTCACTGAGCATCACGAGACCACAAAAGAACGGTACTGCTTAAACAAGTTCACAGTTCCTTGTATGCAATTCTGAAAAGTAAAAAGCTTCAAAATTCCAAATATTTTTCTCTTAGCCAAACTCATGTGGCAGCAAAACTTGATCTGAACTGATGGGAAACTATTAATACTTTCATTTATCTCACTTATTATGAATGTTTACACGTTTTGCTGCAGGAATACTAATGTGTTGCTTACAGAGTAGTGCCTCAGAACTTGCTAGGGCTATTAGCAATACGCATCCCTATTACCTTTCTAAAATCTGAAAACACATGGAAGGTGAAACACATCTCAATCCAAGTATTTCCTAGAAGGAACTGTGGACCAGTGGGCTTCCTTTGTGGCTCCATTGGTAAAGAATCTGCCTGCCAATGCAGGAGATGCACAAGACCCAGGTTCGATCGCTGGGTCAGGAAGATCCCCTACAGAAAGAAGTGGCTATCCACTCCAGTATTCTTGCCTCAGAAATCCCTAGGTCAGAGGAGCTGGCAGGCTACAGTCCATGGGGTCGCAAGAGTTGAACACAACTTTAGCAACTAAACCACTGAAAACAAATCAGATTTTCTAAGAACCCTTTTTATTTCATACCTCTGTTTATATGTGAGGACGTCCCACGGTGTGTGGTTTATTATTAGGGCAGGTGCACACCCCTCATGGTAGTCAGAAAAGCTGATGACAGTTGAATGCGGAGCAGTATCTACATCCACCAAAATACCCCCATTCTATTGCAGGAAAAAGGAGTATGTTTGAAGTATTGTTTAAACTGACATGTTACATTTAGAATTTCAATCACTTATGCAGATATTAAAAAGTCTGTTTTCTTAAATTCTCACAGAAAATCACATTGGCTCTGATCTCTTACAGACATATGTACAGCATTATATATTGTTAGAGTTAGTATACCTTCAGTTAATTATCAGGATATTTTATAGCATGTCTTAAAAAATATTTTAAAGCAAACTTTAAAAATCAAAGATATTTTATTTTAAAAACAGGAAAACTTACCAGATCTTCCAAGCTCAATAAAGTGCCATTATCCTGTTGGTTATAAAAGAATGGCCTGGAGGAACCCTCACAGTTCACTACTCTCACACAAAGCTTGCCTGAAAATTTTTCAGGCCAAAATGGAAGGTTCTGAAAATATAAAAGTCAAACATCAGTCTTAAAACAATACTATGGTAAATAAAACAGTGGCTAATAAAGTTTTAAATTCTAATTAAAATCATAACTCAATTATCACTGTTTCTTAAAATAGCTCCTTTACATTTCATATTAAGATTATTGACAATATGATTATTTATGAAGCCAAAGAAACTCCATCAGAAGAACAGATGTATTAGTCTTTTCTTACTTACAGAATAATTACAATATGAGGAATTGAAGTGCTATTAAGAACATCTCACATATCTTAAATATTTAAAAATTATAATCTTAATATTTACTTTTATGAATTGCACTATGAATTCTTTCAGAGTATCTTGCCCCAGATAAACCACAAGGCAACTGAAGGCAGAGGACCTTGCTGGAACTATCCCCCCAATAGCTGTTTGATCTTAATCCTGACCTTTTTGAGCCTCAGTTTCCTTATCTGTAAAACTGAGATTTTAGTTCATAAAAGAAAAGTTCCTCACCTGTGACAATACTGGGTAAATTCTATTTCTGAAAAGAATACTACTACTATCAAACTCACATCAAAGATAAAAAGATAAGGAACACTTATTTGCTGCCATGTCTATGAAGATCATTCTAAGTGCCTCAGAAAACCATGCCTCTTAGAGGTCTAACACTGTATTTTAAGTAGAGTCCCTCAGCTTAAACTTTTTGCTATGCAATTTTAAAGATAATTTTAGAATTTTTTTTGATGTACAGAAAAACAGTCCTATCCTTAAGTCAGCTGGTTTGATTGAAAACTCAGACAAATTCAAACACTAATGCTTGTCTTTACACCTGCCCCCTCCCCCACTTTCCTTATTCTCTTCACTTCACCTCTTGTTGAGTCCGTGAAGTTTTGTTCAAATACCAGCTCTTCTACGAAACTTCTTCTTTTGATCTAGACCACAATGATCTCAACCTCCAAATAAACTTACTGACCTAAAAAATACTGAGATTCAATTTCCTTCTCTGTAACGTAAGGTGGTTGAATTTTGCGGATTTTTTTCAAGGAAACTTCCAGTTCATCTATTTAGAGATCCTATAACCACCTATCAGTCAGTTCAGTTCAGTCGCTCAGTCGTGTCAGACTCTTTGTGACCCCATGGATTGCAGCATGCCAGGCTTCCCTGTCCATCACCAACTTCTGGAGGTTGCTCAACTCATGTCCATCGAGTTGGTGATGCTATCCAACCATCTCATCCTCTGTCGTCCCCTTCACCTCCTGCCTTCAATCTTTCCCAGCATCAGGGTCTTTTGAAATGAGTCAGTTCATTGCAACAGGTAGCCAAAGTATTGGAGTTTCAGCTTCAGCATCAGACCTTCCAATCAATATACAGGACTGATTTCCTTTAAGATTGACTGGTTGGATCTCCCTGCAGTACAAAGGACTCTCAGAGTCTTCTCCAACACCACAACTCAAAAGCATCAGTTCTTCAGTGTTCAGCTTCCTTTACAGTCCAACTCACACCCATACATGACTAGTGGAAAAACCACAGCTTTGCCTAGATGAAGCTTTGTTGACAAAGTAATGTCTCTGCTTTTTAATATGCTGTCTAGGCTGGTCATAGCTTTTCTTCCAATGAGCAAGCATCTTTTAATTTCATGGCTGCAGTCATCATCTGCAGTGACTCTGTACCCCCCAAAAATAAAGTTTGTCACTGTTTGCATTGTTTCCCCATCTATTTGCCATGAAGTGATGGGACCAGATACCATGATCTTAGTTTTTGGAATGTTGAGGTTTAAGCCAAATTTTTCACTCTTCTTTCACTTTCATCAAGAGGCTCTTTAGTTCTTCTTTGCTTTCTGACATAAGGGTGGTGTCATCTGCGTATCTGAGGATATTGATATTGCTCCTGGCAATCTTAATTCCAGCTTGTACTTCATCCAGCCTGGAATTTCACATGATGTACTCTGCATATATGTTAAATAGGCAGGCTGACAATATACAGCCTTGATGTACTCCTTTCCCAATCTGAAAACAGTTTGTTCTTCCATGTCTGGTTCTAACTGTTGCTTCGTCAAGTGGGCCTTAGGAAGCATCACTAGGAACAAAGCTAGTGGAGGTGATGGAATTCTAGTTGAACTATTTCAAATCTTAAAAGATGATACTGTGAAAGTGCTGCACTCAATATGTCAGCAAATTTGGAAAACTCAGCAGTGGCCGCAGGACTGGAATAGGTCAGTTTTCATTCCAACCCTAAAGAAAGGCCATGCCAAAGAATGTTCAAACTACTGTACAATTGCACTCATCTCACACGTTAGCAAAGTAATGCTAAAAATTCTCCAAGCCAAGCTTCAATAGTACATGAACCATGAACTTCCAGATGTTCAAGGTGGATTTAGAAAAGGCATAGGAACCAGAGATCAAATTGCTAACATCTGCTGGGTCATCAAAAAAGCAAGAGAGTTCCAGAAAAACATTTACTTCTGCTTTATTGACTATGCCAAAGCCTTTGACTGTGTGGATCACAACAAACTGTGGAAAATTCTTCAAGAGGTGGGCGTACCAGACCACCTAACCTGCCTCCAGTAGCTTGCCACAAGTAGCTTGCAACATATTATCTTCTTCTCTATGTATTAATTGAAGAGAGTCTTAAGCCTTCCAAGATTGGATGCTTCTTGACTATAAAGACATTATCTTGACTACTGACAGAATAGTACATCATTTTTATGTACATTTTACAGTACATATCCACATTTATACACATAGGAAGAACCATAAAATGAGTGTTAACAGTTTAGACTAGGCTAGTGATAAATATTATCAACAATTTTTTCTTCCTTTTAACATATCCTTATAGTATAAGAGGAAAGTCTTTCAAAGCTGGCTGTCATAGTTTCACACACAAATATGGTAGCAAAGTGATTATGACAGAGAGATATTTAATTCTTATTTATATATCAATATTTACTTGTACATTTTAGGAGCCAGTTATATTAAATGAAAATTATTACCTCTGAAGAAGCAATATAGTTCCATTTATTAGTTGGCAGTGCACCATCAGATGCAATTTCACCAACTTCTAGTTCTAATGATGACTTGTTCTCAATGGTATAAAAGGGAGTCAAAGTAACTATTCGTGTAAGATTAAAACTGCTCATTTTGATGCTGACACCAACCTGTGGAAAAACAAACAAGTTTATCATTTCCCAGTACTTTACACAGCTTGAAACACATACAGACATTTACTCACAGTCTTCTTAAAGTATTTTAAAATAGGATTTCTTAAATAAAGTAACTAAGAAGAACCATATTCCATGACTGATTATCTTCTCACTAAGAAGAAAAATTTCGGTTCCTTAGTCTGGGTCCAGCAGAAACCAATTCAAGAAATATCAATCAGTAATTTAACTAATGATGACTTGTAATAACAAACTCAATTTTTAAAAATCCTTTACTTTTTAACATTTCAAAATAGACTGTTTTAAAATCTAAGTGTACAGGTTCTTTTGCTGCTATCAATAAAATCAAATAAAAATTTCAAAGAGGTAATAAAACAGGTTAACTAGTATCAGATTATTCAAATTGTTGCAGTGAAATTTAAAATTTAAGGTGTGTTGGCAGGGAGTGGTATGGAATGTGGATTCTAGTATATTCTGAATATTTACCAAATTCCTTCATTAAATGGATTCAACTCACTGTCTTAAACTTTGACAAATTTAGGCTTTGCTTTGATACTAACTGTACTAGAAATCAGTAGACAGACATAACCTAATAGTAGACATCCTCCACGTAATACTCTGAATTCACATTTCTATACCCCTGAGGATTTCCAGCTTATTTAGTGAAGAAAACGTGAATGAAATCAGAGGTAAATAAGCAAGCAAAACCTTACCAGGTATTCCATGTTGTTGGCAGGACACTTCACACATCCATAACTTCCCACTGTATCCAATGAAAAACCACTGGACCATGAACTAGTTGAAATTTTTAATTGTACCTACACCAGAGAACACAGACAATCATATAAGAAATCTAAGACACTGTATTCATTTTATTTGATGAACAGGTGCTAGACCACCAGAAATTTATTTAGTAACATGAGACCAAGAAAAGTATTATCAAAGGCATGCTGCAAATGGGTAAGAGAACCACAGGAACTCTAGAGGACAATACAATAAAAGCAGAGCTCTAAACTTCCCTTTGCATTCACCTCTGCGATGAGTATAATGAATTTAAAGATGTATACCAATGAGAACTTCTGTTACTTAGGAAGGAATTAAAATGTAAAGTGATATCTTCCAGTGTTAGGTTTTTTATATAGAGCTAATGAATTCTTAAACTTTTAGCACACACAGGGAATTTATGCTTTTATTATTCAGCAAACAATGAAAAGTGTTGTGATAAGCAGAATGGAAGACACAATACCTGTCCTCAATAAGCTTCCAACTAAACAGAGACAGGAAATACACACTAATAATTATAATGCGAGACTTAATGTGATAAGAGGGATAAAATCCTATCAAACTGACAGGATAAAAAGCTTACTTATGGCTATGGGAAAAGGTGAAGTTTTACAGAAGAGATCTAATTCTGCTCCTGTATTAACCTCCATCTACCCAGCAGATGATAAAAACCTAAGTACAACCAAAGGTCAGACACATAAACAGGTACAATATCAAGCATTAACCAACACCTTATGACAAAGGTTCTCAAAGTGTGGTCTCAGGCCTCAGGCCTGAACTGCACTATGGGGGCCTGGCTCAGCAGTCTGTTTTCAAAGCCCTCTAGGTGACTCTGTTGCACACTGAGACTGCGATTGGAGAAGCACTGCTCTAAGAGAACATGCACGGGATATCTAGCTCTGCTTTAGATGATCAGAAAATCTTTCACACATGTCAGGCTGGAGCAGAATGTCAAAGCATGATCAGTGATAACCAGAAAACAAGAGGCAGACAGGGAAAGTGTAGGGCAAAAGACATTCTAAGCAGGTGCAGCTACACAAAAGCCCAGAGGTGAGCAATACCAAGATGTGAGTTTGCAAAGGAAAGAAGTGACCAGAGCAAAAAGGATCAGATCAGGCCTTAGGCTTTGTTTTTCTCTCAAAGGTCTGCCTTAATCCTTCATACATATGAGGCTCAAAACCAAATTCAACTGCTCTCTCTTTTGAAATGCCACTGCATCACTGGTAACCTACATAAAGTCAAGCTTTCCAATTGACACTATGTCAAGAACAGAAGTAATTCTAGGAGCACTGGAGAAAAAGATACCTCAGCCTTGGGGCACTATTGTTGTTAGTTCCTAATACACCACTTAATCATGTATTCCTTAAAAGTAGTCTTGAATCTAATGCATACCAGAGACACTGAACAATTTGTTTTATTGACAAAAACACACCTTATTTTTACTAAAAATGTTCTTCTTCTTGAAAGAGAATAAAACAATATCCCTAAAATCAGCTGGATGTTTCACATGCGTATCTTCTGCACGATACTGGAGCACCCGAGAAGTCTTGTTGATTAGCCAGTAGGGACTGAAAATGGAGAGCTCCATCTGGCTGCCAATCCGCCTGACATGTACTGACAGGTCAACTGTCAGCGTTTCAGCAGAGTCAGGAGAGAAACACACAAGGAAGAATTCGGGAAGTGTGTTGCATATACGGAAATGTCCATTCCAGTTTTTGCCCTGATATTTCACCAGAACTAATTCCATAATTTCTCCACTGATTCGCGAATGTAGAACATTGGCTGTACTGCCTTCAGTCAGCTCATGAGTTTCTGCTGTTCCCTAAAAACAAACAAAAATTAAATTTGCTTACCAATTTTAAAAAAATCTCAGCAATAACTTCCCTATCTTATACAAATACTAAATTACCTACCAGATTCACATTAACTAAGAAGTCTTCAAGGTACCATCTTTACATATTATGAATATCCAACAATTACTAAGGACTAAAAAGAAAACACTGTATCATAGCCAAAGGCAGAAATTGTCATTCAGCCATCAGCAGGCCAATAGCTGTTAGTTCTGAGAAAAAGACAGACCCATGTCAAGAATCTAAGACTGGATTCAACAACACTGGCTATTTCCATTAAGAGATATGTCATTACACGAGCCACATAACAGCTTGGGCTTCAGCTTCATCCTTTATTCACATTCTACACTTAATGGTTCTCATACAAATAAAACAAGGAAAGTGATGTCAAACTATTCTGACAAGCTATATAAGGTGGAACTACTTTAAAAACGAGTAATGGCAATATAATAAACTAGGCTTCCTTACCAACAGCTTCTCTTGTAAAAATACTACTTGAAAATGAAAGTGAAGTAGCTCAGTTGTGTCCAACTCTTTGCAACCCCATGGACTGTAGCCTGCCAGGCTCCTCCACCCATGGCATTTTTTCAGGCAAGAATACTGGAGAGGGTTGCCATTTCCTTCTCCAAGGGATCTTTCTGACCCAGGGATCAAACCTGGGTCTCCTGTGCTGCAGGGAGACTCTTTTACCATCTGAGCAAGAGCTTATTAAATAAATACTACTTAGTTCATTTAATTAATTTTAGTCTCCACAAGTCAGGGGTGGCTTCTTGTCACACAAAGAAAATTAATTTAGGTTCCAAACACTTTTCAGATTTTTGTATTTTGAAATGTTGTGGCATGAACAAATTTAAAAGCATTTACTATACTTCATTACTAGAAAATGTTCCCTAATACTTCTTAGGACAGACTAATTATTTTTTGGTTCATCATCACTTTAAAAAACTTTAAAATTCACTTCATAATAAATTAAGATGAAGTATTTTCTCACTGGTGCTTTCCTGTACTTTAGCAAGAGAACTGTACTTAGATAATCAAGAGATTATTATAATTATTAATTTATAGCAGATGCAGCAGAATTCAGTGGTGAAGAACAAGGAATCGCATTGCTTTGGTTCAAATCTCAGTTCTACCATTTATCAGATGTGGGATTATGAGTCTGTCACTTTAACCCCTCTCAGCCTCAGTTTCCTCATCTGTAAAATGGGTCAAATAATAGCAACTTCTTCAGGAAGTTATTGTATGGACTAAATAATGCACGTAAAATACATGAATTAGTGGCTGGCACAAAGTAGATGCTATGCTAATTTTTGCTATTATTATTACTATTAAAGCATTATAAGTATGGGACGTAAAACACTGACCTCAACAAAAATACCATTTAAAAAAAAAAGAATTCACTCCATGCAATAATAAAAGTAAAACAAAATGCAAAACAGGGGGCATATATGCATACTTATGGCTGATGTATGTTGATGTATGGCAGAAATCAATACAATATTGTAAAGAAACTATGCTTCAATTAAAAATGAATAAATTTTTAAAAAAGCACAAAGCACATACCTCAAGTAAATATCTTAGAGAATATGGGAGAAAATTTCGCAAGGTGACAGTAGGGTAAAGGTGAATGATGTAAGCTGGATCCCAGTCTTCCCCCTGTGCACTTATATAGCTCAATTCATCAGGCACAGCAACTGTGTTGACTATGAGAGGTAAGAAGTTCATTTCTGTTGACGGACACTGCAGCATGCATCTGACTTCTTTGCTCCGATGAAGCTCTTCCTTCCAGGAAATGTAAGTGGTGGATTCTTTGTACTGATTCTCTAAAATACCAGCTGGCTGAATGAACAACTGACATCTAAAGAAGAAAACAGAGTGGGAAAAAATTTTTTATTAAGAACTTAAGAAAAAGAATTCAATTGACTCTTCTTGATGACTCTACAAGAAAAGTACTCTTATTCCTATTTCTATAGATAAGAAAAACAAAGCTAAGAAAAGTTAAGAAACGTGCTCAAAGTCACACAGCTGACTCATGGAGGCACTTTCTGAGAAAAACTACTCTGTAAAAAAATGACAACTAAAAAAAAAGTTAATTTCAAATACAATCTAATAAGTCTCATAAAATGCTGAAACATCAAATACACAACAAAAAAGTTTCATTTGGCAAATTCAATAATATAAATATATTTCTCCATATGTCTTAAAATTGGATTTTACAGATCTTTAGATAGTAAGAATTATTGTTATTGTAGAATACAGATGTTTTACTTTTTTTCTAGAATATAGATGCTAATTCACAGAATTAAAAATATATATAATGAATCTTTCATAGTTTAATATATTCAAGGAAATATCTACCTATATGAATCTAAAGGAACATGGAACTCCTCTTCAGGTCTGGCTATTCCAATGCGCTCCAACAGCTTCACAGTCTTAACATATTTATAGATGATGAAAGCAATAGAAAAATGGTTTTTAATCTGTTGGACAAAAAACATACAAGTTGTTTAAAAAGATGTAGACATTCAAAAAGAAAACTGTGAGCTGCACACAATTACATTTAGATCTAAAAAATTTCAAGCCCAAAACTGGAAGATATTTTTATGGTAATTGAAAACTTTTATTTATTTAAGTGCTATATATCTGAAACTTGCTGTTAAATGGAACCTAAGAATTATTAGGATATTCACATGTTCACATATTACATGCTGAATTTTAGTATATATTATAATCTTTCAAATATGTACTAATCTTTGAAGACTTCAGCCGTAATATTTTCTTCATTTTAACCTTTTCTCAAAGTACTATGTTACTAAACACAAAAGGATAGCAAAAGAAAAATGAGGTAAATAAATATGGTATAGTTCTTCCTTAACTTCAATGTAATATAGGTAGGACCTAATAGCAAACTTAGAGACAACAATGACCAGAAGTTGAAATCCTTTCATTTTCATATAATTTTATAGTTAAGAAGAAATGTTCTTTTGCTGACCATATGTTGAAATCTGTTATAATGCCCAGAAAAAGAAAAATCAATAGTCTTAAAAGTGAAAAAAATATTTATATAGATTAACATGCTAAATTATTTTTTCTGGGGAGATCATTCCAATATTCCTTCACACATACTTGAAAAATGCAATACAAAGAGAATGGAATGTAATCTTATTTGACCAACAACTATTATATTACTACAATACTCCTTAGTTTTGAATCTTCCAAGAAATAGACAAAAAGTTTCATTAATTTTAAACCCAGGAGACAACAGTAATCAACTTTAAACTAACAAGAGCATTTTATGAGATATTTAAAATGAAGAATGTTACTAAGTAAGCTGGACAGGAAACAGCAGCCAATATAAACTATTATTTATTTCTGAAAATCAGTAATGACCTAATGAAGTTTTATTATATTCCCATGGTCAGCCAAGTGATTTAATATTTCTTAATATACTAAAAGGAACACAATTCACTTAATGCATTACCTGGAGAGGAGAACGAAGGGTGATTACTTTATTCCCTTCAGTTGCATCAATCTGTACCACGAGTGAGTCAAAATGACTGGTATTAGGATTCCATACATTATACAGCCGCCGTCCAGGTCTGGCAATTGGGACTTTGGTCACTTCTGTATATCCATGAGGTGCTAAGGCAGAGCATTCCAAATACTAATTTACGTAAACTTTTATAAGACAGAATCAACAGAAGCACCTCAAAACAACAACAACAAGTGTATTCTTCCTCATGAGTAGAAATGATGACATCACAAAATTCTTGTCTAAGACACAGGAGCTAACAAAGAAAGGAAACTATTTATTGTTATAACATTTTCTGACCCAAAACAATTTCTCCTGAGGTGGAGGTTTGTATGTATTAAAATAAACAAGACCCAGTTCATTCCTTATTTTCCAATTCTATATAACAAAACAAATCGTCTTGCTTTCTGAAATGATGACATTTACTGTCAACTTTCTGAGACATCTGAATACAGTTACTTTCACTCCTCACTGAACTCCCATCCTTTCTGAAGCATACAACATACTGCACTATTTAAGCATATAGAGATAATTTAGTTCTTTAAGGTAATTTTTAAATTAATCAAGTTTAATTTTCTCAAGTTAAGAGAAAGAAAACACAAGATTGTCAACTATTTGTTTCAAGCCTTTAGAAATCTGCAGCAAAATATTTTTCCATATTTTACCAAAAATAAGCTGATATCAGTACTTCAAAAGATGCCCTTAAAAATAAAATAATACAGCATACCAAAGGTCAAGGAGAAGAGGGAGCTCTCTTGACGGCTGAGTATAGACAGTTTCCCGTGATGTGAAGGTTCCATAGTGGCATATTCCAATTCCAGAATCTGACCAGCATCAACATCACACACATCACTTTTCTCAGGGCAGCCCATCACTCTGAGATTATGATTGGGCTGCACCTTAATGGGAACACCTACAGAATTTGTTACCGTGAAAGGAGCCCTGTCTTTTAAAGAGTAATCAAAAGTAGAAGCAGTGCCCTCTGAAAATCCCTGAAAAGGAACACAACATCACAATTAAATGTTTGCAAACTACAAGTTTTTTTCAAAAACTAAATTATGACTATGTGTTTTTTAGAAACTAATGCTGATGACACACAAAAATAACACACACATTTCAATTTAAATCCCATTTGACATATTGCAACCAAGAACTAAACATACTTTTGCTAAATTGTTGAAAACATTAAGACAGCTTTTGGATATTGTTATATTCATTGTATCTCCTGAAGAAATATCAACTTCTGTTTGTGGCTCAGGAAGTGCACTAAAATCATCTCCTGGCATCAAAGTTTTATCTTGGACTGGGTTCTTCTTTACCTATGAGGGTAAAAACATAAGAAATTTATCAGCCAATGAATAATAAAATTAAAATACTCTTGATAAAGTTAAATTCTTCTAACTTTGTCACTTAATATCAAGGCCTCTCCAAATTCTCAAACATATTCAGTGCTAAACCTTGACTTAGCACAGATCAACATTCTTTCTTTCAGTCTGTAATCAACTCATAGGGAAATGTTTAGCAATGTGCCACTCCAAGTAAGTTATGATAGTAGTCTCTTTTCTATCCTCTAAAGAAAGCTATTAACCTAGTGTTACCTGACTAACTGGTCATTTTATGCTGATGAACACTCTTAAGAGGACACTGAAATCTAAACCAATCTGCACTGGAAGTAACACCTGGAATTTTTTCTACTTTTTACCAGTAATACCTATAAATAAGTAATACAATAAGCTTCCAATCAGTCATCAGATTCCATCATAGCTTTTATTCTAAAGGCATTTCAAAAATATTATAAAACTTTCTTTGTTAGCCCACCTACACCAGAGGAGGCTAGGTCAGAAATATTATTTCTACTTTACTGAGAGGAAATTGGGACATAGGTTAAGTGACTGCCCATCTTTAACATAAGAAATTGCTGAACCAATTTCAATGCCTCACACTTGAGTCAGGCTGCCCCAGAGAGATGGGATGGGATCATTCGTGAAGGGTATAAAAGTATGTTCCTGTTAATTTAGAAAGATGGGCTTCAGAATCTAGGACTCTGAAGGGTTTTCAAGAAGTACCGTAAAGAGGTAACATAAGGAATTCATGAACCAGAAGAGCAGCTCTTGAGTCTTTCGGTGTCTTAAAATGACTGAGGATCCTAAAGAGACTCATTTATGTGGGTTATTATCCAGCAACGTGCACTCTATGAGAAACCTTAACTGTTGCTGCTCCTCAGTCGCCCAGTCGTGTCCGACTCCTTGGGACCCCACGGACTGCAGCACACCAGTCTTCCCTGCCCTTCACTGTCTCCTGGAGTTTGCTCACACTCATGTCAACTGATTCTAAAAAATTAATAACTGAGAAATTTTTAAACATTCATTTAAAACTAACAATTACATGTTAACAAATAATATTTGAATGAAAAATAACTGATACATAATAACTAATACATAATAAATAATAATAATAAATAAAAATAAATAAATGATAAATAAATAAATAATAATAAATGATACATAATAAATGATACATAGTGAGAAGAGCATTTACAAATCTCTTTAGTGGAAACCTTAGGAGAAGACAGGTGGATATTCAAAATGGACAATCAACAAAGATCTACTATATAGCACATGGAACTCTACTCAATGTTATGTGGCAGCTTGGATGGGAGGGGAGTTTGAGGGAGAACGGATACATGTATGTGTATGGCTGAGTCCCTTTGCTGTCTACCTGAAATTATCACAACACTGTTAACTGGCTATACCCCAATACAAAATAAAAAGTTAAAAAAAAAAATAGAAGACAGGTGGTCTCTCATTCTAATTCTGTATACAATCTGTTGCAGAATTACATGTTCTTTGGAAAATTCCACTGTTTGCTTATGAAAGAATGAGAACGAAAATGAAATACAATGACTGGATGTTATTATGAAAAGAATTTTGATCCCAGTGTCCTCTAAAAGGATCTCAAGGATCCTGGACTACATCTTAAGAATCTCTGAACCTTGTAAAAGAATATATATAAATGAATGTACACAATGACATTTTATGATCTCCTTACAGCAAGGCTTAAATTCCAAGGTCTTTTCTCCTCCACTCTCTCAATCAGCGGCTCCCAAACAGCATGGGTCTCGTTGTAATAATGAACCTGAAAAGGCACAGAATTAACAGAATTATAATGAGAGTCTTCAAACTTTAACTACATATTTCCATAACCAATATAAAAATACTAAATAGTGCCATATGTCAATAACCATTTTAAATACATACCTAAAGACACAAAGAATATACATAAAGAGGGTGCTTTTTATTCTACTCTCTTACTTTGCTTCATAAACAAATTATTTAGCAAAAGAACCCCTTAAAAATGATGGCCAAACAAAGAGTATTATATATCAACAAACTAAATATTAGACTGTATTATCTATTCATAGGTATACTTGCTATGATCACGCACACAAAAAAAGCTCACTTCTTAATTCGTCAGTTGTACTTTCAAGAAGTTGCCTCTGCAGGAAGGTAATAATTCATGTGGTCATACCTCTAATGTCATGTCAGCAGAAACAGCCATTAGGGAAGTCCAATTTTTAATATTTCCTGAAAACTTAGACTCTGCCAATAATAAAGGTACAGTTCGATGCCCAAGGCCACATTCTAAGGTAACCTGAACTGACTGGACAACAACAGCACAGTTTTCCTCTATCGATTGATTTTCAACGTCGCTGAAACTTTCTGTTAATTCTGTGCCCATGTCAACACCAAGAAACCAAGAGTTGCAGTCGCTAATAGATTTGAGGTCCCAAAGATTTTCCGTTTCCTTAGATGTATCTTTGGATTCATCTTCTTTTGTCTTTGGGGACATAGCAGCCATTATTGTCATCACAGTATTAAGAATTATGGGTGAAATCTTTTAAAAAAGAAAGCAGAAAACAATTCAGAGTAAATTCTTTCCCAGATGAGAAGAAAGAAGACATAATACAAAAATTTAAGTAACTAATTAAAAATTTAAATATATCAACTTTATAACAAAGGAAACACAAAAGAGAACACACACAAAATCACACGTTCAGTCAACTGACCTCAAACCAGTGATTTCTGCTCAAGTTATTCTAGAATTAAGTAACTAACATACATGTCAACTGTTGAAACCTAAAGTTAAATCAATTAATTCAGAGGCAAAAAGTGTCATGTGAAGAGAAAAATGCAGAAGCATAAATGAATTTTTCAACCAGCTGCATTAACTAAACCAAATTGTGTGATCCTCACCAAGATATACGCACATGGTTTTCATTGGTCTCACAGAAACAGGAAACCTGAGAATCACCATGGAACCCCTTTCACACTAAGACATGAGAATTCCACCTCCTACTATCTTTGGATAGTTTCTTTGCTCACCTCTTCATTCGAATCACTGTGCCTTAGTTCTTACGTCTTCCATGATGATGTCTTCCATGTCTGGTGAACACCATCTCAGCCCACCCTCCACATGATTTTTCTAAAACCCAAATCTGAACATGTCATTCCTATGCTTAATAAAATCTTCAACAACTCCCCCTCGCTTTCAGGATAAGATTCAAACTCTCTTTAAGTTAAGGACATAAACCTCTTTGTGACCTGATGCCTCATCAATTAGTTACCCATGACTTTCCAAAGCTTGAGCAATAAGTGGATTGCTTCAATGTTTACTTCTTACAATCCTTACTTATTTAATATGCTAAAGAAATACGACTACATCACCAAAAGAAGGATCCAGTATGTAGTGCTTCCCAAACTTATCTGTCAACCAAATCCTTTTTTTCCTTGCCCTGTTAATGTAACCTATAACTATTGCTCTCAGTCCCAACTCCACTATACCATTCTCCCCAGACCTAATGGGATCACCCCTTCAAGACCTTAGAAGATTTTTCAAACCGGCACCTTTATATATATATGTAAAGTGATATACAAAGACATGGAAAAACAACCCCTCAGCATCTTACCCAGTGTCTCAGACTAAGTGCATACAAATCCAAGTTTTCTCCCCATTTAGCAGTGTAAGTCTCAACAAAATACCACCTAAGAAAAGCTACACTGAGAGAAAACTAAACTGTTATTTACATGGTAATTCAAATGACAATGTGAACCTTGGTTTATTCACTATTCGCTATTTACCTAAATAATAAAGCTACTATCAGAATTGCTATTAACCACCTCAACTTTGTGTCCCTTGGACAGAGAGAGAAACAGATTTTAGAAAGTGTTCTGTACTGTTCATTTGTAATTGACCAAGAGGTCATACTTAGAGAATGTGAAAGGCGTTGGAGAACAGATTGCTTTTTCAATACTACAACTGTAAGAGATAAAAAAATTCTAATACTTTATTTCTAGCATCCATGTCATTAAAATATTTTATAAGACATATAAAACATTTAATGACATAAATATTAAATTCAACCAAATAGCACCCCAAATAAAAGCCTAAAAATAAAACTGCAAATAAAATAACAGCAACTTCATTTTTCCATCCTTCCCTTCTCTTTCCACTTCGTCTCTCTTCTGCCCATCTAAACCCAATCTCCAACACACAAGCAAATATACTAGATAAAAATTATTCTGACCATCTGTATACATTTAAAAGTATAGTTCACACTGAATAACATGGATCTGAACCATGAGGGTCCACTTAAATATGCCGATTTTCAATAGTAAATACTATGGGAACTACACTATCTGCATTGGGTTGCATCTGCAGATTTAGAACCTCAGACATGGAAAATCTACCGAGGCCTGACTATAAGTTCAGTTCAGTTCAGTCGCTCAGTCGTATCCGACTCTTTGCGACCCCGTGGACTGAAGCACGCCAGGCCTCCCTGTCCATCACCAGCTCCCAGAGTTTGCTCAAACTCATGTCCATTGAGTCAGTGATGCCATCCAACCATCTCATCCTCTGTCGTCCCCTTCTCTTCCCACCTTCAATCTTCCCAAAAATCAAGGTCTTTGTGACTATAAAGTTAAGCACTCCTAATCCCCCCATTGCTCAAGAGTCAACTGCAGTCTTTCAAAGAAAACAGAAACAAACATTTGCATTAAAGAAAAATGGATTGGGGTATTTACTGATTACTAAATATGTGACTAGCATAAGTGCTCTAAACATGAGAGAAATCAAAAGATAAGAAAATAAAAATTGATTTTCACCCAAATAATATGATAGCCACTAACCTTAATTATAAATTCTTCAACTTTAATATCTATATTTTCTTTTCCTGATGTCTGTGTACATTTTTTCATAAATAAAGAACAGGGCTGTAAGACCTACAAACAGATAAATGAAATTTACTTAAGGACATGTCTTACTTAATTTGAGATCTTTAACTATAGCCTATTACTACAAGCAAAAAGGCAAATTAAATTATCTGAAAACCTCTCATGAGGGCTCCTCCAAACTATGGCAAGTCTATGATCACAGTAAAGGACTTTCAGCAGTTGTGATGAATTCCTTTATGCCAAATTCTTAAGTAGTAATGCACATTTACTAGCAGAAGTCTAAAATATCTTTTAAATGAAAGTTGTTCAGTCGTGTCCGACTCTTTGCAACCCCATGGACTGTAACCACCAGACTCCTCTGTCTATGGCATTCTCCAGGCTAGAATACTGGAGTGGGCAGCTGTTCCCTTCTCCAGGGCATCTTCCCAAACTAGGAATCAAACCCAGGTCTCCTGAATTGCAGGCAGATTCTTTACCATATGAGCCACCAGGGAAGCCCAAAATATCTTTAAAATGATGCCCTGCACAGAATAGACTTCAAAGATATCTATAAAAGTGAGCTACACAAGATCTTACATTTGCAAAGAGGCAAATGAAAAAATGAAAGAGGTATTTCATTATAACTTTTATGACAACAAAATCACTTGAAATTGTTATTCTAAACAAATAGTTTTGTTAACATTTTTATTTAAAAAAAACTATATGGTAAGGTAGGTAAATGAACAGCTTCCCAATAATTAACAACAGGACAGTCTTGAATTTCCTGTCATGTCCTTATTAGAATAGATTGCAAATCTTCAAATTCAATGATTTATTAAAATTATGAAGCCTATATTATTAAATATCATTAAAGAAACAAATAAAATACATCTGAAATGAATGAGGGAATTAGTACTAAACAGCTTTCATTTTTAAAAAATTAGGATGAGTTTTAAATAGAAATGATTAATATAAACTTTCTGTGACATGTCAAGACAATCCCGCTTAAGAATGTTTCATGATAAAGTATAGATTAAGCTCAGCACTGTATTTCTTTACACAAGTCACTTTATCCATCAATTTTTTTTAAAATTTGAAATAACACTGCAAATAAGTCACATTATATAATGATGCTCTTTAACATAAAATAATCAATTTAATATTAAAAACCAAATGGTGTGGTAGTTAATTCATTTAATCAAAATCACATTTTTCAACAATAATGTGAAAGCACCACTGAAGTTAATTTGTAATAAAGAAAAACAATCTCTTTTGGGCATGTGACTCCAATGAATGTTTGGTTCATTCATCCATTCAGTCATTCATTGGATATATAGTGGCGAATAAAAGCAAAGTTGAAAAGGAATATTGATTTGTACTAAAATTCAAATACTGTTCAGCAAAAGATGGTATAATGAAAATTAGTCTGGAGGTAGTCTATAGTTTTGTCACTACAAACACAGGTAAATCATTTAACATCTTTGGAATTCAACATCTTTATCTGTGTAATCTCAAGCTGGAGTAAATACAGAGCTCTCATATTCTAGGATTCCATGAATCAACCATTTCTGCCATCCTTCAATTCAAGCCTAGGATATAAAGTCATTCTTACTGTGGTAATATTTTTTCCTCTCTTTTCTCTGAGAAAAGGGCAAGCAAGCACTTTAAGATCTCCCACAGAAGCTGTCATTATCTGTTCAAGTTCGGATGTTGATAGAAAGAAGTCACACTGGAATGAGGCTGTTAGAGCAGGAGCGTCAGCCTTTGTAAGGTTGGCAACAAAAACCACTTCTGGATCCGTGATCTTGGCATTTAAAGTCATATTTGGTCTTAGGGAGTCATCTGAAGAAACATAAATAGGAACCATAAAAGTTCTAGTAAAGTAAATCTTGTCACTTGTGTATATGTATCTGTAACTTTCTATATTGCTTCTCATATCTTGCTGTTAGGGATATAGTGAAAGTAACAATATAAATAACTTATTGGTTAGGACTAACAATAAATAATTATTAACTAATGCTGATTATGTGGGATAATGCAATCTTGATCCCTGTTATAAGACTTTGACCTAACAGAAATAATCTTGTTTTGAAGTTCTTTTTGTCCGAATTTATGTGTATATGCAATGCATATATATACATCTGAGTGTGTATTATGCTGCAAGAACAGGGAAGGGAAAACAGGTGAGGGGAACATAGGAAGAGGACAGGAGACCTGCTAAAAGCACACAGAACATTTTACTTGTTTCCTTTGATTTTACCCTAACTATATAGTCAGTGTCATACAATGTACAGTATAAATATATTACATGTATATATGAATACAGAGATTTCACATGACTACTGTTTAAGAAAGGTAAATGGAAAAATTAAATTCTGACCTTGCCAATTAACAGCAGTTTTCCAATACTGCTCAACTGCACATTAGAGAGAAAAATGCATGACCTTAGACAATTACAATTTTTTTTTTTTTTAGACAATTACAATTTAACAGAGAAAAGAAATGTTAATGGCAGAGCTGGAATAAGAGCAGAGGCTTCTTGGCCCCTGATCCAATACATATTTCTATTCCTGTTGTTTAGTCGCTAAGTTGTGTCTGACTCTCTTTGACACCACAGACTGTAGCCCACCAGGCTTCTCTGTCCATACAATTTCCCAGGCAGAATACTGGAGTGGGTTACCATTTCCTTCTCTAGGAGTCTACCTCTCTCGTAAAAATTGATGCTTACTAAGGTTTTTCTTCTGAACATATTTAAATTTGAAAGAGTAATTTTACATTCTTAAACTCTCCATTTCTCTTTTTCCCTGTTTGCAATTCTGGTAAAATATAAGACAAGTTATCATCTGTGACAAATAAATTCTGCTAACCTTTCTCCATCTTGATTTTTGCTAAGGCAGTCTGTCTCAGTGGAATCTGTGATTCTTTAGTCGTATTTTCTGGACTCTGAGGTATAGCCTTGATAAAGAAATCTGCCACAGTCATCAGAAATTCCACACTGGCACATACATACAGCTTGTCAAGAATAGCATCAATATGACTTTCATTTCTGCCTTGTTGGTAACTTATGTCAATCATAGAACTGTTGTTCTCTTGACCATTCTTCTTATCAATCATTCTGAAAAAAATTTATGTACATTCATTATTTTATTCCTGCTAAAACACTTAAAAAGATGAAAAATTTTCTAATTATCTTGTAATAGTTTCTCTTTCACCTTTCAGTTTCCAACCTGTATAGAAAACAGATCATTGTTAACTGGAGTCTAATTAGCTAATCAGCAACCAAGACAGGGTCTCCTAGTCTCCACAGCCAAGGTTCATGGTAGTAAGTACTCATAAGAGCATTTTATAATTATAATGCAATACTAGAAAAAAAAATCAATGACCACTGAAAGAAAGTTTGGCAATTAACAAAATACATTATTGTAGCCCCATAAAATTTAAAAGACAACCTCTTTATTTTATAAAATAAAACCTCCTTGAAGGAATTTATCTCCAAAGATTATCCTATACAACTGGCTACCAAGTTAGTTCATGTAATTCAAATCTCACAGTGTTCATCAAGGGTCTGCAATGAATTTCCACACAGCCTCAAGCATGCTGCAAAAAGCAGGCTATGAAACAGAAGCATGGTCTTTATCACCCTTGCCTAGACTGCTATGCCAAGACACAAAGTTTGCAAACTAGAAAAGCTGGATGCATGAAAGCACTCTTCCCTCATTTATTCATCTCTTAGAAAGACAAAGGGCTCACAAAGGGCTCAAGCAGCAGAAGTTATTCTCCAAAAATAATCAAGAACAAAAATATTACGTATATCATTATTTGTAGAAGGAATAAAAATATAATTAGAGCTACTAAAGTTGCATATTTCTCACTTTGTAGTAAGGTGACATGGATTACTCTTTCAAAAATGAGCTGATAAATGTGAAAATTAGGGATTCCATTTTTGCTAAAACTTTCTTTAATCCTGTAGGGTCTTTTCTTTCAACTTAAGTATAGTTGATCTACTAAAACTTTTAAAGAAATTTTACCGAACTGTTTTAAAACATATATACAAAAGAAAGATCCATAAATTGAAGGCTTTTTTGAAAAAAGATTCTGCCTACTGAAAACAATTTACAAAAATATACCACTAACGAACCACACCACGTGGAATTCACTATTAAAATTCTTACATTTTCTCAGTTCCCACTTTTAAGACAATATTATTAAACTTCCCTTTAATTCAAACATAAAAGCAGCTGAATCTGAAATTAGCACAGTTTCTTGATGCACTTCAAAATGAAATATGACCAAAGACCTACGTTGATAATCTCAAGGAACAGAATCCCTAAAAGGATGATCAAAAGACCCCTTCTGACCATCTGAAGCCAATCAATCAATGTCTGTTAAACAATGCCAAGCACAATGTCAACCTTTTACATGTGCAGCAAATTGAGAAATGACAAACCTTGATGTTGCTCTCTCAATTCCTTCTCTGAGATCATCAAGAGTGCAGGTCTTAAGTTTAATACTGACATTCAATGAGCCATCCTTAAACATCTTCCCTGAAGAGGCCATAAGATGGAGCCTGAGTTCACCGAGCCGGAAACTGTCATTATGAAATGCAAGTTTGGATTCCTGTGGTATATTTTTCAAGCAAAAGAATCAATTATCTTCAGGTGTCATGTAATTACTTTTAAACATATTTCTTAACTCAGAGATTAAGAGAAAATTTTTAAAGTATGAGTATTAAAACTGGAACAAAGAATAATATGCATGTTTGTGATTGTATATGCACATGCAAATAAATACCTAAGTGTGTGTGCTGATATTCAACAAGGGTTAATACATAAAATTTTCTGATTTACAGTTCAATGCAAAAAGAAAATCAGGAAACTGTCAATTAATCAATCTAACTTATAAATATTTAATGAGCTCTTCTGTAAAACACTCTGTGATAGG
Source organism: Odocoileus virginianus (assembly GCF_023699985.2). NCBI lineage: Eukaryota > Metazoa > Chordata > Mammalia > Artiodactyla > Cervidae > Odocoileus > Odocoileus virginianus. Next base: position 37,203,563 of record NC_069679.1, on the reverse strand, counting down.
AACTAAAGGCTTTATGAGAAAGGATAAAGCATGGTACGTGATCTTAATAAAATTATACTCTAATTTAAAAAAAAAATGGAAATTTATTACAAGGAACATCACAAGGAGATGCTATAATTTGTAAGCAATTAAAAAATTATATATTGTCACTTATTTATTCATACTTACATCTCCCCATATTCCACAAAGAATATTAAGAGATTAGGTAAAGAATAAAAACAGCAAAAGCTCATAGGGTCAAAGAGATAACTGGAAATGGCTGGGATTTTTCCCAGATGGCTGGGAAAAATTCATGGAGAACATGAGAACTAACTGAACTTCAGAGATTGATTGGAATCAGGCGAAGAGGGGTAGAAGGCATTCTATCAGACAAAGAACATGAGTAAACCGTTCAAGATGCTCTGGGGGCATAAGGTACATGCAGGCATCTTAGGCTTAAATATTTCAATAAAAGAAAAGTAGGGAAAGAAGTCTGGGAAGGAATGTAGAGCACTACCCGTGGTCTCAAACCCTCAAGATTTAAACTTTAAGGAAAAACGAACTCAATATGTATTCCACAATAACACATAGAAGACTCTTGAGAGTCCCTTGGACTGCAAGGAGATCCAACCAGTCCATCCTAAAGGAGATCAGTCCTGGGTGTTCATCGGAAGGACTGATGCTGAAGCTCAAACTCCAATATTTTGGCCACCTGATGCAAACAGCTGACTCATTGGAAAAGACCTTGATAGTGGGAAATATTGAATGGCAGGAGGAGAAGGAGATGACAGAGGATGAGATGGTTGGATGGCATCACCGACTCAATGGACATGGGTTTGGGTGGACTCTGGGAGTTGGTGATGGACAGGGAGGCCTGGCATGCTGCGGTTTATGGGGTCGAAAAGAGTCTGACGTGACTGAACTGAACTGATAACACATAGCTCAAATTTCTGTAGGTGTGCTGAGACACTAAAAGAACAAAACCCAACCAACCAAGCAAAAAAACAACAACAACAACAACAAAACACACAGAGAGAAAATCTTTGGGGAAGTAGGATTTTCAGTTTAGCAGTAATTGCTCACTACAGACCAGTGTATTGATATAAGGGTGCTGCTGGTGGGCAATTCTTGGCACCATGGTTCTAAATGTCTATCTTCTCTTACTCAAAACAGTACAAGGCATGTAAATGGGTCAGAATGAAATTATTATTGGAAACTTGCAATGCCTTTAATTTATAAAAATACAGATAATTCACAAACTTGTGATTTGTAACTATTAATAGAAATGACCAATGACACATCTACTAATCACAATAGAGTTTCTGGTATGGTTACTGATGTAGACAATTTGGAGGCACTGCATGTTCTTTTTTAATAAGTAAATTCACATAATGTAAAACTGAATGTTTTCTAAGTACAATGGGAATCTGTAAATGGCTCCATGACAATGAGGAACCTGAACTCGTGCCAATGTCTAAGCTGAAAAAGGACAAACAGCAACAAACAAGGAAGCCACTGCAATACTGTGTGAGCTGCTGCTGCTGCTGCTGCTAAGTCGCTTCAGTCGTGTCCAACTCTGTGCGACCCCACAGACGGCAGCCCACCAGGCTCTGCTGTCCCTGGGATTCTCCAGGCAAGAACACTGGAGTGGGTTGCCATTTCCTTCTCCAATGCATGAGAGTGAAAAATGAAAGGGAAGTCGCTCAGTCGTGTCTGACTCTTAGCGACCCCGTGGACCGCAGCCCACCAGGCTCCTCCGTCCATGGGATTGTCCAGGCAAGAGCACTGGAGTGGGGTGCCATTGCCTTCTCCGACTGTGTGAGCTAAGAAGCCTCAAATGATGCAGCAGTGAGAACTTCCAGGAAAGAACAGAAGTTCACTCAAAGAAAAAACTGACAGTACTCAGTGTCCAAATGAATAAAGAACATCAACAAAGAAGCAAGTAAAAGAAAACAAGAGTCTAAGGCTGGGCAGCCAGTAGATTAATAGTACCTTAATTGAAATGAAGAATATATTTAACTGTTCATTTTGGATTATGTCATTTTCTGATCTTTTATTAACATTAACATTAAACATTAGAAATTAAGGCAGTCACCTCACACCAGTCAGAATGGCCATCATTAAAATGTCTACAAATAACAAACTGCTGGAGAGGGTATGGAGAAAAGGAAACCCTTCTGCACTGTTGGTGGGAATATAAACTGGTACACCCACTATGGAAAATAGCATGGAAGTTCCTTAGAAATTTAAAAATAGAGTTGCCATATGATCTAGCAATCACATGCCTAGGCATATATCCAGACAGAAATACATTTGAAAAGATAAGCAACCCTATTTCATACAGCACTATTCACAATAGCCAAGATAAGGAAACAACCATTGAATGGATAAAGAAGATATGGTACATATATACAATGGAATGTGATTCAGCCATAAAAAGGATGAAATAACGTCATTTGCAGCAACATGGATGGAACTAGAGATTATCATACTAAGTGAAGTAAGTCAGAAAGACAAATACCATATAATACCACTTATATGTGGAATCTTAAAATGTTGACAGAAATGAACATATCTACAAAACAAAAACAGACTCACAGATGTAGAGAACAGACTTGTGGCTGCCAAGGATTGGAAGTTTGGGATGAGTAGATGCAAACTATTATACATAGGATGGATAAACAAGGTCCTACTGTATATCACAGGGAACTATATTCAATATCTTATGATATACCATAATGGAAAAGAATCTAAAAAATGAATATATATAACTGAATCACTTTGCTATATAGCAGAAATTAATGCAACACTGAATCAACTATACTTCAATAAATTTGAAAAAAAAAATTAATGCTGTCTATTGCACAAATGAAAGATACTTGCCCAAGGTCCAATAATAATAATATATGAATACTGTATATCTTAGAAAACAATATGAAACATAACAAAATATATACATGGACATAAACAATAGATATAATACTTACAGTAAGTGCTTATTATGGGTATAATTATATTATATGCATGAGTATTATGATGATATTAATTAACTGATATAATAAAAAACACTTATTAGAAGACACTATATAAAAAAGCTTTCTAAAAAAGTATCAATGACCCATTATGTGGTTCAAATCATAATGGCACTTGACCTTGGTTCCTCAATTCACTAATCAGTATCCTTAACATATTATCTACTATATAAAAAGTTTATTCAAGAGAAACATAATTAGGGAGGGGGGATCAGGATGGGGAACACATGTAAATCCATGGCTGATTCATGTCAATGTATGGCAAAAACCTCTACAATACTGTAAAGTAATTAGCCTCCAACTAATAAAAATAAATGAAAAAAAAAAGAGAAACATAATTAATGCTTATATATCATGGATAATCATAAATTTTAAAATAACCCTCTAAGGTTCCAAAGCCACTAAATTATTTTCCTTAAATAATTAAATATGCATGTATATATAACTATGTAATAAAACTGTACATATAGCTAATTATCCACATATAAAATATTTCTCCTAAAGCTAGGTCTAAATATTTTAGTGCTGATAATGCTTGGAAAAAAGTAAAAAGCTTTCCTTAGCCTAGAAAGATTAAAAACATTAACAAAGTACAAACAGAGAGCAAGACCAGTGCATACTCCACAGACCAAATAGAATTTAACAGGCATCAATCTTGAGAAGAAAAATCACATCAAAAAAAAATGACAACATTCTAAAATTGAATATCAAGAGCTAAGGACCTTCTCCTAGATATAGACATTAACTACATACCTGGCTGGTATCATTGTTATAAAGTATAACAGAAAGAGATTCAAAGTGAAAGTCAAACTGGAGAGTGACACTCTGGTCCAAAGCAAGCTTTGAGTCTGTCACATCTTGTTCTGATGGTTCAAACATAAATATGAAAATTAGTAAGATTTTAAGTATGTATATGAATTTATACATATTTTGAAAGCTAGGATAATAATTTATTGTTCTATATTTATATTATACTTTCAAGAATTATTTAAATCATGATAAAACAATGAACAAAAATGGCAGTATATCCATAAATATTTAGTACAGGGCAAAATGACAGACACACACTACCTACATTAAAAATAAAAAGACGGCCCGGCAAAGACTATTAAGACAACTTTTTTTTAAAAAGTCCTACAAATGCAAGACTACTTCATTGTAGTTTATAATTTTCAAAACATTTCACTTAACTGGTTACAGGGCACTCTCAAGAGATTATGAAATTGGAGCCAGAGAAGAGTAAAATACTTTGTCCAAGAACAGACAGCTAGTCAGTAAAAGATCCTCTGCCAGTGTAGTTCACGTCTCACTATCTTTAATTACCTATGTCATCCATTCCATTACCTTTGATAGAATAGAATATAACTAAAAAAAAATAAAATTAAATAAAATTTAAAAAATTTAAAAAAGAATATAACTTAAAAGCACAGTTGAAGAGACCTCAAATATAATGTGGGACAGAGAGTGGGACAGGGAGTCTCTGGAATTTTGAGGTGAAAGAGACTTCAAGAAGTAATGCAGTCTTATCCCTCATCTTTAGACAGAAACTTTTTAGACAAAGAAGAATACATAATGCTTTCAATCCCGCTTACAAACTGATTCTGCGGTCTCTTTTAGAGATGGATTCTATTCCTTTGGTCATTTATAGGAAACCCTATTCTTACAAGTTATTGCAAGAGCAAACACAACATAACTTTAACTACATAAAGGCTTCTCCAAGTTTTTCAAGTTGGAAAACTCTAGGGTTTTTCCCTTTACCTTTCCCGAAAATAAGTTACATTCCCATCTTCATTATCTCTGTAGTTTTTCCATCAGAACTTTTTTTGTTTTCCCAAGCACCACATTAACTATACAGCTTGAACCAGGGACACAAACTGACCACAGCTGAACACAGTGAGATTGTTAACCACATAAAGCTTGCCTGCTACAGTTTATTCATCTGTACAGTACACAGTTCCTGTCTAACTATGGCAACAGCCTACTTATCTAGCATTTGTCTGCACGGCAGCATGAACTTAGTCTGGGGAGAGATGCAGGGGGGCCTCACGAAACTCATATAGTGCTCATAACTATCCTGAACCAAAAACCTTATTTTGCACACTGCTCTAGGCATTTGTTTTATGACTTCAAAATACACCAGACCTAACTATAGGAGAAGCACTGCTGGCTTAGTATTATTTACTGGCAGCTTAATTGCTGCCATAACTAATAGTCGATGACTTAAGCATGATAAAAGCACAGCAGTCTGGGGTCATTTATTAAATGGACAAGGAACACTCCATCTCACTTTAGCCATGAAAATACTAACTTATTCACAGTCTAAAATAAAACATGATATTCACATAACAATTTTAAATGATGAAAAAGAGTGAAATTATAAAATTATTCAATAAACTTGGCCAAGAAAGCAAAAAGGAACCTTACATGTTAGAAAAATTGTCTTTTAAAAATGGCTGAATTTAAAAGGTTCAGTGCCTTTGAAAGATAACAATTTTAATAATCTGGAAAATTCCATTATGTATCTGACTATATCACTCCCCAGTAAAGACAGATAAGCAAAGCTGTTACTGAACAAGAATACCTTCCTATTTCACGGACCAGTCATCTGAGTATGATACCAGTTCCTTTTTTCTCTTATTTATTTTAGGATCTTATTGTGCTGCGTCCCTACTTTGCTTTTTCTCTCAAAGTGTACTACCTCAGTTCAGTGCAGTTCACTGCAGTTGCTGAGTCTTATCTGACTCTTTGCGACCTCATGAACCATAGCACACAAGACCTCCCTGTCCATCACCAACTCCCAGAGTTTACCCAAACTCATCTCCATTGAGTCGGTGATGTCATCAGCCATCTCATCCTGTGGTCCCCTTCTCCTCCTGCCCTCAATCCCTCCCAGCATCAGGGTCTTTTCCAATGAGTCAGCTCTTCGCATCAGGTGGCCAAAATACTGATGCTTCAGCATCAGTCCTTCCAATGAATACCCAGGACTGATCTCCTTTAGGATAGACTGGTTGGATCGCCTTGCAGTCCAAGGGATTCTCAAGAGTCTTCTCCAACACCACAGTTCAGAAGTATCAATTCTTCGGCACTCAGCTTTCTTTACAATCCAACTCTCACATCCATACATGACCACACCGGAAAAACCATAGCCTTGACTAGACGGATCTTTGTTGACAAAGTAATGTCTCTGTTTTTTAATATGCTGTCTAGGTTGGTCATAACTTCCCTTCCAAGGAGGAAGCGCTTTTTAATTTCATGGCTGCAATCACCATCTGCAGTGATTTTGGAGCCCAAAAAATAAAAGTCAGCCACTATTTCCACTGTTCCCCCATCAATTTGCTATGAAGTGATGGGACCAGATGCCATGATCTTAATTTTCTGAATGTTGTGCTTTAAGCCAACTTTTTCACTCTCCTCTTTCACTTTCATCAAGAGGCTCTTTAGTTCCTCTTCACTTTCTGCCATAAGGGTGGTGCCATCTGTATATCTGAGGTTATTGATATTTCTCCCAGCAATCTTGATTTCAGCTTGTGCTTCTTCCAGCCCAGCGTTTCTCATGATGAATTCTGCATATAAGTTAAATAAGCAGGGTGACAATATACAGCCTTGACATACTTCTTTTCCTATTTGGAACCAGTCTGTTGTTCCATGTGCAGTGCTAACTGTTGCTTCCTGACCTGCAAACAGGTTTCTCAAGAGGCAGGTCAGGTGGTCTGGTATTCCCATCTCTTTCAGAATTTCCCGCAGTTTACTGTGATCCACACAGTCAAAGGCTTTGGCATAGTCAATAAAGCAGAAGTAGATGTTTTTCTGGAACTCTCTTGCTTTTTTGATGATTCAGCTAATGTTGGCAATTTGATCTCTGGTTCCTCTGGCTTTTCTAAAACCAGCTTGAACATCTGGGAGTTCACAGTTCATGTATTATTGAAGTCTGGCTTGGAGAATTTTGAGCATTACTTTACTAGCGTGTGATATGAGTGCAATTGTGTGGTCATTTGCGCATTCTTTTGGCATTGCCTTTTTTAGGACTGGAATGAAAACTGACCTGTTCCAGTCCCGTGGCCACTGCTGAGTTTTCCAAATTTGCTCACATATTGAGTGCAGCACTTTCACAGCATCATCTTTTAGGATTTGAAATAGCTCAACTGGAAGTCCATCACCTCCACTAGCTTTGTTCATAGTGATACTACCTCAATGTCTCTTGCATTGGGCAAATTCAACTTTCACAAATAAAGGGCAAGCATGCATCATGCAAGTAATAAGAGGTGGGCCCTCCCTTTAGAGCAATGAGCCCACTTCCTTCCCCTGGGAGCTTCAAGGCAGTCTCAGCCCCTTCTGACCTTCCACAGTAAATAATACAGCATTTGGTCAGTTCACACCACATTACACTGGACAATTAAAAAATATAATGTGGCTAAATATAAATGTGGCATTAACATCTAATTCTTCTCAACAATCAAAGCAAAAATCTCCATCAATTTATACCTATGAAGTGGTCAGGTCTGCTAGAAACGTCTTGTCTGACTCTCACAGCCTCCTGGGTAGACTGCATAGGGCTTGGCTGTGAAGAAGCTTCTCCAAGATTCTCTAGCAAAATTTTCATTAAAACTGTTAAGTCGTCTCTACTGAGAGCAACCTAGAAACCAACAATAGGTTACTGTTAATATGAAGTAATAAATGATGCAAAATATCTATGTCTTAACTTACAGTCTGTCAAATTAACTGTTCATCTAACTAAAAACAACGAGTGAGTTGGGACCATAAATAGCAGGATGAAAGTATTTTATCTTGTACAGTATTAGACATTACTCCTGTGTGTAAACATGCTTTTGCCTCCACTCATATGCAAGTCCCTGCATCCAGTACTCCCCTCCTCCTGCCTTAACTGTTACTGTAACTCATTCTGTTCTGGACCTGTGTTCCTCTCCCCTCTCCCCAGCTCCTCATCTCCATTCTGCTTCTCTCTCTTCTCGTCCAGTACCAGCATCCTCCTCTACATTGTTTAGTCTCCCCCAAACTCAAACTGAATAGAATGCTGTTCAGTTTCCAGTCTCCATCAAGAAGGAAAAAGACGCGCTCCTGCAAAGTAGTCTTATTCTCCGTACATGCATGTCTGCATATACTTAAATCATTTAACCTATCAAGATAATGCCTCCTAGAACAGTAACAAATGCATCTACATAGAATTGTTAAAAGCCAAGACACAAGACAAGATGAGCATCTTGCTAATCTTCAACCTTTATAAAAAGGGGATATGCGGCAAAAAAGAAAAAAAAAAAGGCAAGAGATTTTGAGTCAAGTAGATATGTGTCAACTATACCACTCTCAAGGTGTGCTGTTGGCTAAGTTTCTTAGCCTCGTTAACTCATTTCTTAATCTTTAAAATAGGAATAATGTCATCTTCCTCATTGGTGGCTGCAGAACAACATGAAGCTGCTAGAATAAACTAAGATGCTACTGGCTGCTAAAACCCATTAAACCTTTCCATCCTTCCATCTTTTGTGCATTTCCCCTGCACATATTGTGGCTTCCCTAGTGGCTCAGAGGTAAAGAATTTGCCTGCCAATGCAGGCAATTCAGGTTCGATCCCTGGGTCAGGAAGATCCCAGGAGAAGGAAACAGCAACCCATTCCAGTATTCTTGCCCAGGAAATCCCCTGGACAGAGGAGCCAGGGGAGCTAGAGTCCATGGGGTTGCAAGAGTCAGACACGACTTAGCAACTAAATAACAGTAATAACCTACACATATAGAGGTTCAAAGGCCTTTCTGAAGGACCTAAACCCAAAACCGAACAGGTGCATTCACACCATCTTTTCTTCTGAACACTGCAGTACCCTGCGCCCCTCAAGTTGTGCCCTATCACCAAGGGCAACACCTGATTCCCAGCCTAAATGAAAGTGTGGCAATATTTTAGCATGAGATGATGACCAGGGATTTCTTATTTGCTCCAAGTCCCAGTCCTTAGAAAAGAGACATCACTTTAACTCCCCAAAACTTCTTTTTATATTCATTCCCACTTGTGCTACCAACTGAGATATCATAGTCTCCTGAAAAACAGCTAACTTCACCACCTCCTAGTATTTGAAAAGGATCCAATATTAGTTCTTGGATCTAATATGAGCAAGGGAGAATTTAAGAGAAAAGTACTATATCCTAGAATAGCAAAGTCAATACTCTCAATAAACACATGCTCTTCTTTATATATTTACTCATACTACGGATAAGGATCTCTCATTCCTACAACAAGCCTCAATTTTAACATCTTCACTAGTAGAACTCGGCTCCTTTGACCCTTCTTGTTTTATCTTAGAACTAACTCTGAAATAGTCACAGATATCAAAACTCACTACACTACTGAATTTTCACTCCTCTTTCACACATTCTGTTTAGTCACTCCCTCCTTCCCTATCCCTTACTGCTTGGCTTCAGCAATTTCAAACACAGGCACACAAGAATCCTAAGGTTCCTACACTTTGGTGACCTTCTTTGACCAGTATCATCTCTTCCTGTGAGCCTACCTACGACCTGCTAACTACAATATTAAAAAATACTGCTGTTTATATGCATATCAACTAAATATATTCACCTACTGAAAATGTCTGCTTTTCTAATTAAAAGTGTTTCTATACATTAAAAATACTATTTAAGGTGCTTTCGATGTGCTATCTAAATATCACTTTACAGGGACTTGCCTGGAGGTTCTATACTTAAGATTCTATACTTCCAATGCAGGGGGCACAGATTCAGTCCTTGGCTGGGGAACTAGGATCCCGCATGCCATGTAGCACAGTCAAAAAAAAATTTTTAAATAAAACTTAAATATCACTTTTCTTTTATCATTTGTCTTAAAACTTGAACAGACTCTTCTAAAATTACTAACAATAATCTCAGTAGACTCCCTAGCTTTGAACCTCAGAGTTCTTGCTGGCGTCACCAAATATCCAACTAATAAGAAATAAAGAAAAGTGTGAAAAACTACAACACCTTCATTTTCAGTTAACAAAGCATTCACTTTTAAACATTTTATCACTTTCTGATGTACATTAGAACTACGCTGTGATCAATGATAAAAGTCTAGCTAGTGAGCAATTATTTTATACATATACTTACTTGCATAGGTTTTAGTCTTCCTTTTACCTCCATTCCTGGAATTTCCACATACCATGATGCTGCTAAATTCCGTTGTATGTATAAAAGCATGTTGACTGGTTTTAAAATTTCAATGTCATGCTGTGGTAAGTCAGCCTGCATAATTGTCCTGAAAGATAATTAAGAATTTATTTTATATTTCTAAAATCTACATTTTAAAATGAAGACTATCATCATGTATACCAGTTTCCACACAGCATTTTTCCAAACACTAAAGGCTGCTATCAGAATTATTTTAGAACATGCTTCTTTTCACAAATCAATCAGAATAAGTTTATAAAGCAGAGCTACGTAACACAAAGCCCATGAAATGCTGATTTCAAAGAAACAAACTGCATGAGTATGACTACTGTTCTATTCACTATCTTTCCCAAAGACTAATAATAGCTACTAACCAATGTCGTACAAACAAATGTTACATCCTCCTAACACTTCTCTGAAGGACAAAAAAAATGATGCTGTACTAAGCCCCTAGGTTTATGCTATTAGTACATCTCCAAACTCAAAGGGAAAAGCTCACCAAACCTAGAAGTTAAACAAGCATATTGTAATAGTCATTTCTAGCCTGCCAGCCAACAAATATTTGAACCACCAAATAATTCACTCTTGTCATCCAACAGAGCCAATACCTTCCCATTTTGATTTGATAATCCAGTAGATATCTTACTGAGAATTCCTATATGTAACATGCTTTGGAAATGAGAAATAAATCTTAAATTTTATTATATTTTTAAGAAGCCTTTGTCTATGTACAGCTATGTGCAAAGCAAATAAATAAATATATAAATATATATAATCTTATAATAGGAAATTTTTATAGAGTAGAAAAACATATCATAAATTTAGTAAGACAAAGTATAGATTTTATGAGGTCCATCACTATCAACTGCTAACCAAAAACCAATGGTCAAAGTTTCATGATTAGAAGAAATAAGGAATATGAACCATGAACCACTAGAGTGTTTTACCCTGACAATGATTTTATGAAAATTCTATTTCTAGTAAGTAATAATGCAGTTGCGGCTTCCCTGGTGGCTCAGTGGTAAAGAATCCACCTAAAATGCAGGAGATGCAGGTATCTCCTGGGTAGGGAAGATTCCCTGGAGAAAGAAATGGCAACCCACTCCAGTATTCTTGCCTGGGAAATCCCATGGAGACAGGAGCCTGGTGGGCTATAGCCATGAGATGGAAAAAGAGTCAGACAAAACTTAGCGACTAAATAACAATATGCAAATGGATTATATATTTATACCTGGACAGCTTTAGCTGAGTGAGTTGGATGTCCATTTTATCAATGACAGGGGGTAGAGAATGATGTCCCCTAGAAACTACATTAAATCGGTTTTCAACTGTGATTAAACCCAGATCTGCTATAATAGCATTAGGTGATACTGAAGACTGAGGAATGATAATAACTGGTGCTTTTAAGTTGATATCCATCAAAAGGCGGAAACTCTTTTCGGCCAAGTCTTTCATGCTGGAAGCAGCTCTTTCTGCAGCCTGGGCCGTAGCTGAGCTCAAAGCTTCTTTGGCAGTTTGAAAATTGTTGAGGAAGTTCTGTGGGAAAATACTGGTATTTAGAGTTACCCCCAAAACAGGGATTTATTTTTTAAAGGAAAAACTTTAAAAAAGAAAAGCTAAATAAAAGAAGTGATGTAAAAGAGATGTTATTTATGACCGTGTACATGAAATAAAGTTTAGAAAGATACACTCTGAGGTAATTAACATGAACAAGAGTCCCTTCACTTTATGTATTTCAGAATTATTTGTTTATTGACAAGTTTTGGTAGCAATTCTTTTGTGTGTGTGTGAAAATAACAATGTTTATTGAGGACTTGCTAAATGCTTTACATGTTTTTGTTTATTTCATATTTTTAAAATTTATTTATTTAAATTGGAGGCTAATTACTTTACAATATTGGGGTGGTTTTTGCCATACATCGACATGAAACCTCCCTTTCACTCATTTAAAACCTCCCTTTTACTCATGAATGTTGGCCATTTTAACCTAAATTTACATAAAAAGATGGGAGGAAAAAGCTTTACAGCTCCCAAAGTAGCTTTGAATCTGTACCTCTAGGTCATATGAATAAAGTCTAGTTTTAGAAACTAAGGTTTTGCCTGCTTATTTCAGAAGATTTTTTTCTTAAGTGTACTTCAACATGAGCAAAGGTGCTTAAGTGTTTATAATCTTGTTACCACTAATAAGAGTCAAATTATTTATTTAGAGTAAGATACCATTCATCTCAATTTCAATTAAAAACAAAGACTTTTCCCAACAGAGAAAAGATCTAGAAGCAATATTCTTGATGCACATCCATTAATAACACAGATGGCTTATTTAATTGTTTATTTAACTAACCCCGCCTCCAAATAAATTACTTTTCTGAAAAATAAAACATGATGGTTTACATAGAAATGTGTGATTTGAAAGCTTTGATTAACAGTCCTACTAAAAGAAAGGCATAAGCAAATTAAACTCTTCACTCCACGAAACTTACATGGAAATAAATAATTTAAAGAATTTTATGGCCTTGTTGATGGTAATTATAATCAAAGCTGTAAGTTCCAGTATTAGCCCTTCCAATGCCTGATCATCTCCTTAAATGATTCTTATAGCTAAACATCTTTTAAGGGTCTCTCTCAAAACAACTAACACTGAAAAGCTGTAACTGAAACATCAGAAAGTATTTTCAAACTATGTAACTATGTTAAAGAATGATCCTTCATAGTTGGTTCAAACCAATGATAACAAAAACTCATTCAGTTATCCATCATGTAAAGGATTTCCTTAACTGTAATAATCTGTTCAGCATTTGGGAGTTTATCACACAACCTTATTTAGTAAAGACTTTGACTATCTAGATTCAGATACACAGGCAAAGATATTTAGGCTTCAGGGGGAAATAAATATATTTTTAAAATAAACTTACCAAAAGAGACATGAAGAATTTATGAACATATACAATCTGAATACAACCCACTTTGAGACTAAGTTTGCCATCTACTTTAGACATATCAGCATAGGCCTTTCCTTCTGTGGCATCTGGATAAAGAGTCATTTCAAACCTAAAGACTTCATCTCCCAAAATAGAGACAGCCTAAAAGTATTAAATTAATTCGTTATTACATCGAAAGAGTTGTATCACTGTATTACAAGGTTTCTTATTACGGAGTCCTTGACATATAAAGAAGCATCATTTATATCTAAGCTTCAACAAAATACTAGTTAAAAGCATTTAACTTGACAATAACATTTTCCTAAATCTATTAAAAAAAAGTTTTATCAATGGAGATATCAATCACTTAATTGGTCAAAAATAACTTTAACACATCATCTTGTCTATATACAATGTGAAAGCAGACAATGACCATATTCAGGGCCAATTCCCAACAAACTGCCTGACACATGACAGATACTACATAGGCACTGAACAAATGATTAAAGACATCTCCAGACACAAAAAAACAAAAATGAATTTCAATATTGAAACATATTTTTTAATTACCTTTTTGTGAATGGATGTTAAATCAACATTTGTAACTATGATATCCTTAAGTCTGGCAAACATGTCAGTCTGCTTTGGCCTCACAGAGACAGAGGCATCCATTCCTGTGGGAAACACAACACTTTTAATCTAATCCAAAGGAACTAATTCAGAATTATTTAAATTCAATAATATACTACCAAGATACAGAACAGATAAAATTACTATTAGACATATGTAAAGTAACAACTTAGTTTTTAATAGTTTTTAAAAAAATTTTTGGCTGTGCCATGTGGCATGTCAGATCTCAGTTCTCCAGCCAGGGATCAAACCAGTTCCCCCTGCACTGGAAGCACAGAATCTTAACCACTGGACCACCAGGGAAGTTCCAAAGTTAACAACTATTTTGTATGAGATACCTAACAAATATTATAATATCTTTAAGTGCTAGAAGCATTTCACCCATAAAACTTGTGAAAATTTTAAAACAAAAGTAATCGAATTTCAAAGAAAATTTTTTTTTCTATTTTTAATTTTTTCTTTTTTTTAATTTATTTTATTTTTTGTCCATTTATTTTTATTAGTTAGAGGCTAATTACTTTACAACATTGCAGTGGTTTTTGTCATACATTGAAATGAATTAGCCATGGATTTACATGTATTCCCCATCCCGGTCCCCCCTCCCACGTCCCTCTCCACCCAATCCCTCTGGGTCTTCCCAGTGCACCAGGCCCGAGCACTTGTCTCATGCACCCAACCTGGGCTGGTGATCTGTTTCACCCTAGATAATATATGTGTTTCGATGCTGTTCTCTTGAAACATCCCACCCTCGCCTTCTCCCAGAGTCCACAAGTCTGTTCTATACAGCTGAGTCTCTTTTTCTGTTTTGCATATAGGGTTATCGTTACCATCTTTCTAAATTCCATATATATGTGTTAGTATACTGTAATGGTCTTTATCTTTCTGGCTTACTTCGCTCTGTATAATGGGCTCAGTTTCATCCATCTCATTAGAACTGATTCAAATGAATTCTTTTTAATGGCTGAGTAATATTCCATGGTGTATATGTACCACAGCTTCCTTATCCATTCGTCTGCTGATGGGCATCTAGGTTGCTTCCATGTCCTGGCTATTATAAACAGTGTTGCAATGAACATTGGGGTGCACGTGTCTCTTTCAGATCTCGTTTCCTTGGTGTGTATGCCCAGAAGTGGGATTGCTGGGTCATACGGCAGTTCTATTCCCAGCTTTTTAAGAAATCTCCACACTGTTTTCCATAGTGGCTGTACTAATTTGCATTCCCACCAACAGTGTAAGAGGGTTCCCTTTTCTCCACACCCTCTCCAGCATTTATTGCTTGTAGACTTTTGGATAGCAGCCATCCTGACTGGCGTGTAATGGTACCTCATTGTGGTTTTGATTTGCATTTCTCTGATAATGAGTGATGTTGAGCATCTTTTCATGTGTTTTTTTGCCATCTGTATGTCTTCCTTGGAGAAATGCCTGTTTAGTTCTTTGGCCCATTTTTTGATTGGGTCATTTATTTTTCTGGAGTTGAGCTGGAGGAGTTGCTTGTATATTTTTGAGATTAATCCTTTGTCTGTTGCTTCGTTTGCTATTATTTTCTCCCAACCTGAGGGCTGTCTTTTCACCTTGCTTATAGTTTCCTTTGTTGTGCAAAAGCTTTTAAGTTTCATTAGGTCCCATTTGTTTATTTTTGCTTTTGTTTCTAAAATTCTGGGATGTGGGTCATAGAGGATCCTGCTGTGATTTATGTCGGAGAGTGTTTTGCCTATGTTCTCCTCTAGGAGTTTTATAGTTTCTGGTCTTACATTTAGATCTTTAATCCATTTTGAGTTTATTTTTGTGTATGGTGTTAGGAAGTGTTCTAGTTTCATTCTTTTACAGGTGGTTGACCAGTTTTCCCAGCACCACTTGTTAAAGAGGTTTGTCTTTTTTCCATTGTATATCCTTGCCTCCTTTGTCGAAGATAAGGTGACCATAGGTTCGTGGATTTATCTCTGGGCTTTCTATTCTGTTCCATTGATCTATATTTCTGTCTTTGTGCCAGTACCATACTGTCTTGATGACTGTGGCTTGAATTTCAAAGACAATTAATCACAGGTCTCCAAACACAAGTATCCTGGGCGTTAGCATGATCAGAATCGGTCATTTAGGACAACAGCTAACATATGTTGAACAGTCATTTTATAAACATTATATAATGAAAACTATTAATCTGAAAACTAGGAATAGATATCATTTGATGAATAAATACTATTCTTTCTACAATAAACTGTATCCAAAACACAATTTCTCTCCAAAAAATGTTTGTCATTTTAATGATTTCTAAAGGCATGATTTTTAAACACTTCTCAAAGTGAATCGGAGAATGGCTACAGCTCAGCCCCAATAATGAACCTAGATCTTTACCACGCTACCCATAAACAGATCCTTAGTAGTATTTGCTGAATGGAACTGATTTTCTAACCCCTGTTAACTGCTTATTGTGTACATGACAGGCATTTTTCTTAATATATGCAAACTTAATCCTCACAACAATCCCATGAATATTATAACAATGTCCATTTTATAGAAGAGGAAACTCAGGCATGGAAACATAAATTAACTTGCTCAAGGTCAACCAGTAAGTTTTAGGGCCAAAATTTGAACCTTGACAGCCTGTTCCAGAATCCATGGTAAAATCTGAACTCATCTTTCTATCAGGCTGATGATGAGTAAAGCTTATAAAATTTCTTTTAGAAACCTCTTTTAATGATGTTATATATGCACAAAGGCAAGGGCAACAAGACAGCGACATTTTCTTTACTTGGTGAGATGTTACGCTATTCATTTCTCAGTTTAAAATCATATTATTCTGCAAACGCAAACAGAATATGAGACTAAATCTTAGACTTATTCTGAAAAAAAATTTTAAATATAAGAAACGTCTTGTATCAGTCATGAATCATAACAAATTTACTTCTAACATTTCAAAGCGTATCTCTGAAAAGTTTGTAGGCATCTTCAATATAAATAAACCCAAAGAGGACTCATGATGACCTAGAGGGGTGGGAAGGTGGGGGGAGCTTCAGGAGGGAGGGGATATATGTATACATACGGCTCAGATGGTAAAGAATCTGCCTGCCAATGCAAGAGACCCAGATTCAATCCCTGAGCTGGGAAGATCCTCTGGAGAAGGAAATGGCAACCCACTCCAGTATTCTTGCCTGGGAAATCCCATGGACAGAGGAGCCTGGCAGACTACAGTCCAGGGATACACAAAGAGTCCAATGTAACTAAGCAACTAACACACTCACTTTTTATAGCTCATTCACTTTTTTTTTTTTTAATGACTGTGCTGGGTCTTCACTGCTGCACGCAGGCTTTTTTCTAGTTGCGTTGACTAGGGGCTACTCTTCTTTGTGATGCTAGGGCTTCTCGTTGTAGAGGCTCCTCTTGTTGCGAAGCATGGGCTCGAGAGTGCATGGGCTTCAGTAGTTCTGGTGCAAGGGCTCAGTAGCTGTGCTTCCCGTGCTCCAGAGTACAGGCTCAACAACCGTGGTGCATGATTAGTTGCTCCACAGAATTCAGGTATCTTCCTGGAACAGGGGTAGAACCCATGTCTCTTGCACTGGCAGGCTAATTCTTTACCAGTGAGTCACCAGGGAAGCCTACTGATTCACTGTTTTGTACAGCTGAAACTAACACAGCATTGTAAAGCAACTATACTCCAATAAAATATCTTAAAAATAAATAAATAGGGCTTCCCTGGTGGTTCAGCAGTAAAGAATCTGCCTGCAATGCAGGAGATGCACACGGGAAACGGGTTTGATCCCTGGTTCGGGAAGATCCCCTAGAGAAAGAAATGGCAACCCACTCTAGTATTCTTGCCTGGGTAATTCCGTGGACAGAGGAGCCTGGCAGGCTACAGTCCATGAGGTCCCAAAAGAGTCAGATGCAACTAAGCAACTAAATAACAAATACACAATAAAGTTTACCATTTAAAAAATAAATAAATGGAAAGTCATACCATGCTAATGAATGAGAAAACTCAGTTATCATTAAGATATCAATTCTCCCTAAATTGGTCTACAGATGCAATGCAATCCCAAGTAAAATACTACAAGACTAAGAAGAAAAAAAAAAAATACTACAAAGCTTTTTGTTGAAATTGGCTGCTGTCCTTGAAGTCGCTAAGTCATGTTCAATTCTTTGTGACCCCATCGACTGCTGCACACCAGACTCCTCTGTCCTACACTATCTCCTGGAGTTTGCTCAAATTCATGTCCATTGAGTCGATGATTCCATCTAACCATCTCATCCTCTGCTGTCTCCTATTCTTTTTGCCTTCAATCTTTCCCAGCATCAGTGTCTTTTCCAGTGAGTCAGCTCTTCACATCAGGTGGTCAAATATTGGAGCTTCAGCTTCAGCATCAGTCCTTCCAATGAATATTCAGAGTTGATTTCCTTTAGAATGAACTGGTTTGATCTCCTTGCAGTCCAAGGGACTCTCAAGAGTCTTCTTCAACATCACAGTTCAAAAGCATCAATTCTTCAGTACTCAGAGCTTTCTTCATGGTCCAACTCTCACAACTGTGAAGTTGGAAAGCTAATGGTAAAATTTACATGGAAATACAAAGAATGTGGAACAGCCAATCAGATGAGGGGAAAAATATAATTTTACTAACTGTTACTGAAATCTTAGGAAAAAAAAAAAAAAAAGACAAGCCATGAGAAATCTACCATGCAACAAGCTCATTCTTCCTGAAGGTCTATGTAAAGAAACAAAAATACCTACACCAAGGAAGAACTACTTACCATGTATTCTAATATCAGCAATGTTACACTTCTGGTCACAGACAAAAACATTAAATGCATTTAATTTAGCGGTGACCTTTAAATCAAACACATCATCTTGAGAAGAGGTGCTGGATACTGAAAAGTAACAAAATCCTTGTGATCAGGATCAAAATGTAAAGACAATATAGCACATAAACTAATTTCAAATTCACTAAAGTACAATATGAACTGTGAAGAACCAAAAAGGTCTCCATTAAGATTATACATAATTAATATTATTTTTAAATCAATTTTCAAATGCCAATCAGACAAAAACTAGCATTTTTCCACCCAAATTAAAAATAAAGGCAACCTTTATTAGCACCTGGTAAGTTCAATTTTGTTAGATGGAAAACTTTACTATAACTTTTCTTCTAGGAAAAAAAGAAAAATCCCTATAATAGAATTCTAGGATCCCATTAGAAATAAATTTTGATTTGGAGCTTCTTTTCACATCATATATTAGATCAAAGAAAAATATTTCATGAAAAACTGAAATGGTGAATTAGTAAAAATATGTATTATTAACCGTGACACATACATTTTATTAACTATACAGCCAATTTCTCTAGATTGTACTCTGTTTCTCCATGAAGAATCCTAAGATAAAGTGTATAAGAAATGAACATAAAGAGCTAAAGTTAAGGAACAAAAAGTTACTTTATAACATGTATTGGTGTCTGTGTACATGTGGCTAATAATAACAATCAAATGGATTCCCTTAATCTATTTTAGTTCAAGTCCTGATTGATAAATATAAGATATAATTTCCTAGAGATGTGTCTTGACTGAAGGAAACAATGTTTCTTATAAAACTGTAAAGGTATGGGGACATCAGTCCTTAATCACCAAGATGATAAAAGAGTTTGTTTTTTTTTCCTTAAAATTTAAAGTAGCATAATCAAAGCACAAAAAACAGCTACACAGCATAACTAGAATATTGTTTCTTTGGATTAGGATTTTTTTATAGTTTATTGTGAGCTTAAATATTCCCTATATCAGACCTAATATTACTAACAGCTTTATACTTTAAAGATGCCAGTAATATAGATATAATGCAAACAGATAATGGCTTGAAAATTAAATGATCAGATGTCAGATACTCACATCATATGATATGAAAGAAAAATAATTAAAATAATATTTGACTTAAAAATAGGCACATGTTCACTCAGGCTACACTACATCTAATATTTTCAGGGCACAAGTCACGGCATGTGCCCATACCTCTATGTGACTTAAATACAGTTTTGGTTAGAAACCAAAGTGAGCATGTCTCTTCCATGAGATTATTCCTTTTGTGTCTTGTGAAGCTTAAACCTGTTGAGTACCAAGTAGTTTTAACTGACTGAAACGGGCCTTTGTTACTAAGCATGACAGTGATCATACTTTAATTTCTTCCTTTCTCACTTTCACTAGAATGAAGGCTATGGGTACATCAATGCAAAGTATATACGACTTTATTTTATGAAAAAGCAAGACAGTGAAATCAAATATAAATACATGATTAATATTAAACACTTATTTAAAATCTCTCACTAAATTTATATCAATACCATAAGAGTAAAATCTGCTTTCTTTTGAAACCAACATAATCTGTTAAAGCACCGGAAACATTAAGGTGCTAAATGGTCATCTTATCTTAAAAACACAAGTTATTCAGTTCAGTTCAGTTATTACATATGATTATTAAAGTTCAGGTAGAAAGTATGAGACCATGACTCAAAAGTTAATACCAGTTTTGGCAATGATACTTCTGGACTCCCCCATAAGTGGTTTCAGCTCCGAGTCCTTCTTAGAAGGTTCAGAGGATGGAACGGCAGAGGACAAAAAATCCATGAAGGACAGTAAAGCTTCCAAATGAAGAACTAAGTCTAAAGATGAAAATGAAACCTAAGATAATGAACAATTAGAGAGGCAAATTTCAGATATGGAAATATTTTTATGTCAAACTTCAACATATACAAGTAGCCCAAGAATAGTTCAACGAAGGACCTTTTTAATTTGAGAAAAAATTCACTATTACTTTGTTAATCCTTTACCAGACAATAAACTAACACTGCTAACTTCCACACATAACCATACTTCTAACCTCAACAGAACTTGATAGGTTTTAAGTAAAGATTTAGGAAGTATTATCAGCCTTAGCTCAGTCCCCTTACAGATGGTTCCAAGAGCAATGTCTGTACTGAGCCATACTTTCTGCCTGACCCTTAATGTTTTTTCTAATCCTAAAGTCGTTAACAAGTTAAGTGCTTAATGCTTCCATTAATAGGACATCAAATAAGAGTTGTGAACAAAATTCCCTTAAAAATGTATTATTTTGTCCTCAACAAGGAATCATTAATTTTTACCTGGGAAACAAATAGTCTTTTAGGAAATCAAATAAACTTTTGTAATAATTTTATCTCAGCTCTATATTCATTTCTCCCATCTACAAGATTAAATCTATTATTATTACCACTCCTACTTTAATTTTAGAACTCAATCTTACAGCTAAAGATGGCTTTGAAGCTATATTCAATCATTAACATATACCCTAGCCTTATAGTGAGTTAGAAAAGACATACCTCAAGTGTTTGTTTGGTATTGTCATGAGTAGTTTTAAATTCTGGTCCATCAATGTCTGCCTACAAATAATGGAGGATAAAAACCCAGGTTGGAAACAATAAAAATTCACACATTGCAATATATATATACACAGAGTCTTTACTTTTCAAAGCATGCTATGAAAACACCATAAAAAATTTTTAAAAGCAAAGAAGAATATGCCAAAAACATAACCACATAAGTAATTCTCACATTCTGTAAAAGCAAAAACCCAAACTAGGAGGAAATGCTAAAGGTAGGGAAAATGCTAGTACATCTGGATTATATTTTGCTTCAAATTACAATGGAACTTTGTGTACTTCCACTTATTCAAAAACATACAATTAACTCTGAAGGTTATTGGAATGATCCAAGACTGTCAGATGCTTGCATAATGCACTATAATCAACCAGTTTTAGAATAAAAACTTTTAGGGGAAAAAAACTGAGATATTAAATATGGGGGAACTACATAACTTCATACATTCAAATAGTAACGAATTTTAGAAATGAAACTAGGTACCTTTGTCAATAACATTTTCAGAAGGGGTTCATCTGTTACATTGGAAGAGTTAATAATGTGAAGAGGTCCTCCTTTAGAGTCTAAAAGAGAAAGAGAGATCATTAAGTCTTTCGGATGTTTCAAATATATTGAAAACAGATCAGCCAGATACACAACATGTACATTTCTCAAACCTCAAGAGTTGGGTGGTGCGTGGATAAGAACCCACCTGCCAGTGTAGAGGACACAGGTTCCATCCCTGGTCCGGGAAGACTCCACAATGCTGTGGAGCAACTAAAGCCTGTGCGCCCTAGGGCACTTGAGTTACAACTACTGAGCCTATGTGCCGCAACTACTGAAGCTTGTGTGCGCAAGAGCCCGCACTCCACAACTACTGAGCCTGCGGGCTGCAATTACTGAAGCCCTTGAACCTAGAGGCCGTGCCCGGCAACAAGAGAAGCCACCACAAGAAGTCCCGCGCACCAGAACGAGGAGGAGGCCCAGGCCACCCCAACTAGAAAAAGCACATGCAAAGCAATGCAGGCCCAGCGCAGACAAAAATAAATACTGAAAATTAATTTTTAGAGAGTTCAAGAGCTGTATGCTAAAAATGGTGACTTTTACTATATGTAATCATATCTCAGTAAAACTGACTTTGAAATAAAATCCAAGATACTCCACAAAGACAAAAAACCCAGCACTGGCCAATTACAAATGATATAATATTTGGTACCACCGGTATTACTTATTTCAACAAATAAGAATATATTAAAGAACAAAGCTATAAAATACCTAAAGTAGGGCTTATTCTCAATACAAGTCTGCTTTACTTAAAGTGACCCCATAGAACTCCAATGAACTTTAAACACTCGTATTCACTTTAAAAGTTACTTTGGTGCTATTTAGAAAGTGAATTTGAAAGGTTGAAGAGACTACAAAAGAAGGCTAAATTTTTTCCTCTATATATTTCTGTATTGCTTGTTATTTTTTACAAGTATATATTAATATTATTAAACACAAAAAACACTTCTGTAATTTAAAAATAAATTTAAAAGTCAAACAAAAAATTTACTTTCTAGTAAACTAACTCACCTTTCAAAAAGGGTCCTTGGGCTCTATAACTGAGTATTGTAGTTGGGTTGTGATTTCCTAATATGTCAGTTCACAGAGAACAGTTATAATATAATGTTGCCTTTTACAAGTTCTGAAGTGTTTTATATAGACACTGGAGGGCTCATTCTCTTTTAGATATACTCTACTTTGTGCTAAATATTTAGATATAGATTTACTTTATGATCAATTACTACACAGATAATGAATTTTTAATTTTTAAATATCAAATTACTTTCTATTAAATGTAATAAATTTAAACTAATTAAATAATTACAGTGACACTAATAGATATGCTTAAAGTTTATAAAAAGGTAGGGACCTCTGCCTATTACATGTACGATTTACAGAGACTATACTTCATACTTACCAGTGAACTCAAAGCATCGCATACTAATCTTTTTTAGATAAGCTTCAGCAGTCAGGTCATAGGCTTTAATTCTAGCTTCCAGTCCAAGCTGCAGGACATTTAGTTCATGTAAAGGCCTTCCTTTCTTTTCTGCTTTTTCCATCAAAGTAATCACAACCTAGAAAAAGATATCAGTATTACCACAAACTATTTCACTAATATACAATGAAGGTAAGTTTACAATTTAATGACCATCCAGAGTGACATAATAAAAAATTCACACAATGTGCACTTCTATTTGTGTCTGGAAATTGCCTAGGGTTATTTACTTTGGAAGGCACACTTACCTGTTCAGACTTTTAAAGCACAGCCAATATATTCTAGTGGATTTCAAGACAGCTATGAAAAAAAAAAAGTGGTTCTGCCTAATTCCCAGTAGTCCTAGTCTGATGGACGGTGTCAGACTAAATCTCAAAGTCTGAGATATACAGTCAATTTTTAAACTACTCCTAAGGCAAGGTTTCTCAACCTTGGCACCAATGGCGTCTGGGGCTGGATCACCCTTTCCAAGGAGGAGCAGTCCCAAGCACTGCAGACTGTTCAGTGGCTTCACCAGCCTCTGCCCACTGGCCGCCAGCAGGCTCCTCTCTCTGGACAGCAACAGCCCACAGTCTCTCCAGACGATGCCTATTATCGGCAAGCTGCTTCCTCCCACCCTAGTCACTGTCCTCTCAAAGACAACTGTAATTACATGTATCACAAGTGATATTAAAAAGGATTTACGGGTTTTTCTATGTACATGTTAATGAAGTCCATTTGCAAATAGAATGATTCATCTATCAATGTTTCAATTATCAAAGCTTAAAAATCTTCAATAACTCTTAATAACACCAGAAAAAACAGCAGAGGTTTAACATTAAGGAAGTTTGTTTCAAAGCATATATTTCAGATTTTAAAAGTAGCATTCATTTGTTTAAAACTTTATTATGCTTAACTCAGAGACAGAATATAACCTCTACACAAGTACTTAACAATGAAGGGATTTTTAGAGAAAATGTTTTTCTTCCAAGTCCCTCTATGTGTGACGCTTTCCCACATATAAACATGTTTACATCTGGTTCCTCTCTCTACCCTGTCCCAGTCCCCTTCCTGAATCCTGTTTCTCAGACTCTATTTTATTACTCTTTAAAAACGCAACCCAAATCTCACTTCCTCCAGGATATCTTCCCTGATCTTCTCAGACTGCTTAGATGCCCTCTTCCCACTATGGGGCCACCAAGGATGGAAACCACCTGCCTTGGCTGGTGCCACGGTAACTGCGTGCCTGAACTGTCTCACAACAGAAGGTCTAACAAGGAAAACAGAGCTTCCCCCAGAAACGAATGGAGAGACTTCGGGATAAAAGGAGGGAGGAGATGCCAGTGAACAAACCTGTAAGAATTCAGGCAGGGCCAAAAGGCAGAGTGGGGAGACAAAACATCCAGCCAACTTCCCAGAAGCCCTCACATTGCTATCGACATTGGCCGAGTCACGTGTGCACCATCAGGAAGGACCCTGAGTTACCAAACATCTTTGGTGAGCAAGATGGCTGGCCAGAGATAACCCTGAAACTAACCCCATTACCATAAACCCGAAACTGGGAACCATGTGACGAACAGTTCTTCTAGGTTCCCTTATCCTACTGCTCTTGGTCCAGGCATCCCTTCCCAGTAGTCTCTTGTGTTGTCAGGATATGTGTCTCCTCAGACAATATATTACTGTTAGACACTCTGGAACCCTGGAAAGGGTCCCCCACCCTGTAACACTCCATTACTGCCACAAGCTCCCTAGGTACATTTTTAGTGGGAATTAAAAAAATGTAATTAGTGGGAATATAATTTAATGGGATTATTACAAAAATGTTAACGGTTTTCTTGTTTGAGTTGAGTCTATGCCTTTAACCTTTGTTTCCTTAGCACTCAGCACATGCAATGAGTATTTATTATATGTGTGAATACAGAAGAGGAAAATTCATTTAAGAATTCATTAAGAATCTGCAGATGGACAGCAAATTAAAAATAAGATAACATCTTTTAAATTTATACACATTTTATTACATGTATTAATGGCTTCTAAAATTTGCAAAGAATTTTCTCAGTCCTCTTCCTGTCTTTCCTATACAAAATCCATACCAAGCCACATTCCATCCGTCCTAAAATCATTTGAAAAGTATGTTAGAGGGCATACTACCATGTTCTCTATGAAATTATATCCTCCAAATATAACTCATCTTTAACAAACTCTCAAATTTATAAACATTACATCTACATACAAGTTACAAATAGCCTATGTAAGATTTTTAGTCGAGTAATTCCAAATACCATTATTTATTCACCTCATTTTATAAAAACAGATGAAAATTACACACCTCTTTAACTTCAAAATTCAACAACATATTAATGATGTCTACAGATTTTATTTCTTCCACTCCAGTTGTTGAAGTATCTTGAAGAACATGCACATCTTGTTTTAATGTAGAGATTTCAAGTGACTCTTTACTTTCACCTAAAGATGTTTAAAAGAAATTCATTTACCTCTATTCACACATTTCCTACATGAATACTCAGTGAGGACTTAGGCAAGTACTCCAGACTTGGTGCAAGCATTCAAAATCTACAAATCAGAATTATACAGCCCCAGCCCTTAGGGAGCTCAGTTTAGTATAAGATACATATAAACACACACATACATAGTACAAACAAAATAAGCAGGCTTCAGCTGCTTATTAAAGACACATTAAACAGACAAACGTTGACAGACTCTATGTAAGTGGATAGAAACCACCTAACTAGGCAAGACACTGCCATGAGGAGGTCAAGAAAGTCTTAATTGGAGAGCTATCATTCAAGCGGCACTGGAGGATCTCCTCAAACAGAGGAGACATTCTAAGAAAATAAGAGGCAGCAGAAAAATCAGAAAAAGAACACATCGGGACAGGTTTTGCAAACAGAATGGAGTTTGATATGGTTAAATCATGAGGAGAACAACAAGAATGAAGGTTTGATAAGAAAAAAAGAAGCAGAAAGTTGAAGCTTCTTATGCCATACCAAGAACCAAAAGTAAAACCAAATGATTATGGGCCTGTTGTCCTGAAATTCATACCCAGAAACACAACAAAATTTGCTCTCCAAATTGTAACACACAACACTAATAACAGCTATCACTTGCTAAGTACTCACCTCTGTGTAGGATGCTGTGCTAACAGATGTACATGGACTAGCACAGTTAACTCTCAGAACAATACGCTGAGGTAAAAACTTTATTGTTCTCACTTCCCAGATGAGCAAACTGAGGTCCCAACAGACTCAGTACCTTGCTTAGTGTTTTCCACATGGAAAACCACTGCTGTTAATTATTAACTTTGAGAAAGCAGTACACAGGCCAAGGTTTCTTAACTATCACCTTATTTTAGCACTGTTTCAGGCATAATGAGATCCAGGGGAAATAATCCTAGCAAATATTTTGCTTTTAGAAAACAATTACTAGAATAAGCAAAGATTTCTTAAATAGAAAACAAAAAGCCCTGATCATTTAAAAAATACGTATTAAAGCTCATTAAAAGTAACTAATTCTATTAAACAGAAGGCAAATTAAGAGTGAAAAGGTAAACCACAGATAGAAATTTCTACACATATACTAACATATATACATCCTAGCAAACGTAACCAGCAAAGGGCTGCTATCCAGAATGAATAAATAATTCCCATACACCAATTAGAAAAAAAGACCACACCTTAATAAAAACAGTCAATAGACTTGAAAGTGTGTTAAGTCCCTCAGTCGTATTTGACTCTGTGCAACCCTATGGACTGTAGCCTGCCAGGCTCCCCTGTCCATAGAATTTTCCAGGCAACAATTCTGGAGTGGGTTTGTCATTTCCTTCTCCAGGGGATCTTCCCGACCCTGGGATTCAACATGCATCTCTTTTGTCTCCTGCATTGGCAGGTGGATTCTTTACCACTGAGCCACCTAGGAAGCCCCATACTACACTTGATCTTAGTCAAAACGCTGAGAAGACTTGAATGATCATGTCGAAAAAGAGAATATCCAAATAACCAATAAGCATATGAAAAGATCCTCAATTTCATTAGTTACCAAGGAATAAATAAAAACCACAGAGATACCACTATATAACCAACAGAACAGCTAAACTTTACAAGACTGACAATGGCCTTCCTTCCTGGTGAGAATGTGAAAAAACTGGAACTCTCATACATAGCTGGTAGCAAAGTAAATTGATTCAACCACTTGAAAAACTAGTCAGTATAACCTGGCATAAGTTACTGAAGCTAAATGTAAGCTAACATATAACCCAGTAATTCTACTCTTAGTTGTATGTTCAAAACAAAAAAAGTAATGTAACTGTACCAAAAGATTGTGCAATAACTTTCATAGCAACTTTACTCATGATAGTCAAAAACTGGAAACAGGAATAAAAGGAACAAACTAGTGCTAGATATTCCAACAGATGAATCCCACAAACAAAATGTTGAATGAAAGAAGCCAAAAAAGAATGAGTAATGTTTGTATGATTCCATTTATATGAAATTCAAAAAGAGAGAAAACTGCTCTATCTATGGTATTACAAACTAGAATGGCAGTAAATTCTGGGTAGATCTTAGGACAGGGTGGGAGTTTGGTACTGACCAGGAAAGAGTGGAGGGCTCTAGGGTGCAGTACTGGAAATGTTTTATATCTTAATCATGGTGATTACACCAGTGTAGCCATATATAACTAAGTTTACTGAACTGTACACTTTACTATATGTATTAACACACTGTAAAAAAAAAAAAAAAAGACGCCTCCCTAGTTTTTTGTGTCGTGTGTGTCTGTGTTTGTTGTTTTTGAGATACAACTGACTTAAATTACAGAACCCAAACCCAAAGCTGGTGCTCTGTGACAACCTGGAGGGACACGGGTGGGAAGGAAGGTGGGAGGGGGCGCAGGAGGGAGGGAACACATGTATGTCTACAGCCAATTCTTGTTGATGTATGGCAATAAGCATCACAATACTGTAAAGTAACGATCCTCCAATCAAAATTTTAAAATATTGTATTAGTTTTAGGTAAAAAAAAAAAAACCTTTAAAATTGAAAAAAAATACAGTGGTATACCATTTTTCACTCAGCAAATTGGCAAAAATTTTAAAATCTGATAATATGCTGTGGTAGAAAAGGCACAGAAAAACAACCTGATAGGAGTACAAAACACTCATACTCATTTTGCATGTAAGTTCTACGATGTTCAACTGTCAAAACAATAAGTGAAATTAAATTTTACTACATGTAATAATGTAATATTACATTTATTTATTTATTACATGACTAATTAAATTATTATTTTAACAAAAACTAAATACTCTCTTATCCAGTAGTTCTGGTATTTTACCAACAGATAAACATGTACTTATAAAAGTGTATGCACTAGAATAATTACTGCAACATAATAAATGCGAAAGACTGAAATAAATCTGACATGTCCATTAATAGGGACTTCATAAATTATGATACTTCAAAAGAATTTAATACCAAGCCTCCATTAAAAAGAATGAGTTAGATCTATACATAGAATATATACAGATATGGAATGAACACCAAGATACACTATGTATGTGGATACGCTGCTAAGTCATGTCAGTTGTGTCCTACTCTTTGCACCCCCATGAACTGCCTGCCAGGCTCCTCCGTCCATGGGATTCTCCAGGCATGAATACTGGAGTGGGTTACCATGCCCTCCTTTAGGCTCTGTGTATACACATACATATAAAACAGCTTAGAAAGTAAGTCTGGTCATTACTTTGCCTCAAGTGAAAGGACCACTATATCTAATAATTTAAATTCT
The DNA here is from genome assembly GCF_023699985.2 of Odocoileus virginianus. Taxonomy (NCBI): domain Eukaryota; kingdom Metazoa; phylum Chordata; class Mammalia; order Artiodactyla; family Cervidae; genus Odocoileus; species Odocoileus virginianus. The sequence goes on along the minus strand of NC_069679.1, from coordinate 37,174,648 downwards.
CTTGCATTTATATTGCAGTACAATATTTTCAGTATCTTTGTCTAGTGGTAATTTATCAACCACCTCAGTTTTTACACCTGTATTACTAGTGTGTGCATGCTCAGTTATGTCCAACTCTTTGAGACCGCATGGACTACAGCCTACAAGGTTCCTCTGTCCATGGGATTTTCCAAGCAAGAATACTGGATTGGGTTGCTATTTCCTTCTCCAGGGAATCCCCCCAATCCAGGGATAGAACCTATATCTCCTGCATTGTCACGTGGATTCTTTACCACTGAGCCTCCACGGAAGCCCCAGGTATATTACTACTAAATCTTATTTAAAAGTCAGATCGAGTATGCTACACAGCATACTGTCAACTTAAATTTTTTTCTTTCCTATATGTGCAAATTCAAAACTTATTCCAGCAATTCACCACTGATCTGAAACCTTTCTTTCTGGCCTCCTCCTAACTCATGCAACTTAGAAATAACTGACAGTTTGTTTAACTTAAAAGCAAATTGCTGTTTTATTCAACAGTATCTTATTTATTTTCTTGGTAATACAAATCACAGTTGTAAATATGTGTCTATCTCCCCTACTAAATTGTAAATAACATATATTATGCCACCTATCGTCAGCTTCTTACCTGTCTCCTGTATTCTTGGTTTTACTTTATTCAAATCTCCAGGAGCCTCACCAAGATTTTCTGCTAGTATTCCAAATAAAAGATTAAGATCTTCTTGATTTAGATTAACCTGTGAAATACAATGTTCCAAGAAAAGATAATTTCATTTTTAATGAAACAATTCTAATACAGAAAATAAATCCTTAGTAACAAAACACTAAGAACCAAATAATCTTAATGCTGACTAAAAAATTATATACTCACTATACACTCAAGTATTTCACTACTTATTTCATGTTGAAAATCTCATTTTCAAAGACAAGACAGTGTCTGAGAAAAACAGTATGATTTATGAGTCAGTATTAGTTTCATCTACTTAATATGATTCTCAGTGAAAGTTAATAATGATTAAAGAAATCAGATCACCTTTTTTTAAGAAGTTAATTTTGGAACATAGGTGCTACTATGCACACATAAATGCTATTTTTTAAACAGTAACAATTTCAATGTAATAGAAAGGCCATCTTCAATATAAAAATAGGGTTCATTCAATGCTGTAATTATCTAATGGGTACTTAGATATCCCTAAAATAAAAGGTTGTGTATATAATATATAGAAGAAATAGAATTATAATATACTGATACTAATAATTTACAAGTAGATCTCTGCTAATGTGTACATATAACAAACTTAAAAGCTAAAGAACACTCAACTAAAGATTAAATTCTACTAAAAACAATGAAGATACTGTTGGACAATATCACACTTGAAATTTTTCTTACAACAATCAGTAAAAAAAAAAAGTTCACATTTCATTTGGATTTATAATTAGAAAATCTTCAGAGTCTCAACTTTCAATAACAAGGTTTTTTCCACTCATATACTCACATTCATTGACTCAAGATGTCCTTTAATTTCCACAACAGGCACCTTGTGGTACCAAGATGCAGCTAGATTCCGATTTACAGAAAACTCCAAGTTAATTGGGTGCAACAGCTGAATATCAGGATGGGAGATTCCTGGCTGGATCACTGTCCTAAAGGGAAATATAATTGATATATATGCATAACCATAGGGGCAAATGCAACATATCATTTAAAAAAACATAAAGTCCAAAGTTGTTGCTCTAAATGCAGATTTGAAACACGATGCTGTTTTAGTGTTTTCTAAACTTGATTTATAGTTAATCTACAATGCACCAGCACAAACAGATTAAAATACAGCTGACCTTTGGACAACACAGTCAAAGGGGTCGTAAAGAGTCGGACATGACTGAGCGACTTCACTTTCATTTTCACTTTTGAACAACACAGGGCGGCTGGGTGGTGGGGGCGGTGGGGGCTAGTGGTGACAACCCTCCATGAAATCATGTAACTTATACTTTGGCCTCCATATTCTGGTTCCTCTGTATATGCATTTCCTTCACAACTGTGGCTCCAAACAACCATGGACTGTTAATACTGCATTATTTACCACTGGGAAAAAAAATCTGCTTATAAGCAGAATCATGCAGTTCAAACCCATGTTGTTCAAGGGTCAACTGTATATGATATACAATTAGCCTTTAAGAAAACTTTTTTTCTTTAAACAGAAGATAGATGACAGTAATTTTTAAAAAGAAACTGATATCACTGACAATATGGGGAATTATCAATATAGTTGTTCATACTCTGGTATAGAGACTAGAGGAAAAAATAGCAAGATGAAAAGCAAGCTATTTCTAAGTTTATAAAGCTCTTCACTAGGATTCTTTTCCTGCCTTATAATCATTGCTTTTTTACTCAAGATAATTAAATATCCTTGGATGGGGTAGAAAGTGATTTTAAAATGAATGGGACACACACAAACAAAAAAAAGGAATGGACACATTTTCAAATGTCCTCTGGTGTGAGCCCAAGAGATACATCATAACTTACACAGCATTCCTGCCAAAAATGTATAAGCTCAATTAAATCATGAGAAATCACTCAGACAAAACTGAGACTCATTCCATGAAACAACTAGACTATACTCTTCAAAACTGTCATCATCACGAAAAACAAAGAAAAGCTAAAAAAAAAAAAAAAAAACCAACAACAACAAAGAAAAGCTAAAGAACTATTACAGAATAAATATCTACCAGTACAGAAATCCCCCTCACTAGTACAAAATACAATTTGATGACACATGTTACCAGGGACTGAAGGGCAAATTCTTGGCCCAACTGGTAAAATCTGAATATTGAATGCATGGGCTATGTGCTCTGCCCATGGGATTTCCCAGGCAAGAATACTGGAGTGGGCTGTCACGCCCTCCCTCCAGGGGATCTTCCTGACCCAACCTGCAACTCCTGCCTGCACTGCAGGCGGATTCCTTACCACTGAGACAGTGGGGAAGCCCTATAGTACCCATATTGGGTACCCATAAACTTCCAGAATTTGCTAACTGTGTGATTATGTAAGAAGATTAAAGTCCTTGCTCTTAGGAGACACATGCTAAAGCATATAGGGGCAAAGGATAAGATATCTATTCTCAAATAGTTTAGCAAAAAATGTTTTAACTTCCAGTTATGAAACAAACCTTGGGGATGTAATGTATAGGATGGTGACTATAGTCAATATCACTATATCATATATTTGAAAGTTGCTAAGAGAGCAGATCTTGAAAGTTCTCATAACAACAAAAAATTTCTGGAATATGTGTGTTGACAAATGTTAACTAGACTTACTGTGGTGACCATTTTGCAATACATACAAATATCAAATTGCTATGCTGCATATCTGAAACTAATATAATATTATCTGCCAACTGTATCTCAATAAAAATAAAATTTTTAACTTTAACATATTTTAAATAATATAAGTATATACACAGAATTAAAGCAAAGGTAAACAACTGGTGAATCCAGGTGAAGGATTGTATGTGAACTCACAGTATTACTTTTGCAATCTGTCTGCAGGCTTGAGATTTTTCAAAATAAAAAGTTGATTTAAAAGACTTCCCCTGTGGTCCAGTGGTTAAGAATGCAGATTCACTGCATGAACCCATGCAATGGGACATGGGTTCAATCCCTGGTCAGGGATCGAGGATCCCACACGCCTTGGAGCAACTAAGCCTGTGCACCACAATCAGAGAGCCTACGCACTTCAAAGAAAGTCCCGTGTGACGCAACAAAGAACCCTCGTGACACAACTAAGACACAACACAGCCAAAAGATAAATAAATATTTTAAAATAACTGATTTAAGATACTGCTCTGTGCAACGCAAGTATGTTGAGTGTGAATTTCAACAGTCATAAAACGTCACAGACAATATTAAATAACACTTGAATACATAATTATTGAAAGAGCATTACCTAGAAAGCTTCAGTTCTGTTAGCTGCACATCCATTCTATCAATCACTGGAGGGTCTGCGTAGTTTTCACCAGATACCAGACTGAACTGATTCTGAACTCTGATTAACCCAAGATCAACCACTACTGCATTGGTGGAAATGGAAGACTGTGGGATGACTATAACTGGTGCTTTCAAATCAATATTGATGGAAACACGAAAGCTCCTCTGGGCAAAATCTTTCACGCTTGTGGCGGCCTTTTCTGCAGCCTGAGCAGTAGCTGTGCTCAGAGCCTCTTTCGCTGTCTGGAAATTGTTCAGGAAGTTCTGGAGACACGAAGTAAAAGGAGAAATTCACACAGGAGGACAAGCACATCATTTCTAACACCATCTTCTTTTTATTTATGTGCTAATGTTTTCCCAATAAGTAACTTTCAGTTGAGTTCTATTTTTCTAACATTAGGAAAGAATTACTGACTATCCATCCATATGCATGAGCTACCTGACAACGGCTAATTATAAATAGATAATATAATATATATTATATATTATATCTATTATAATATATATGTACAATATATATATATATAATATCTATAATATCTAATAGATATTATATATCTATTATCTCAGCCATATATATAATATATGGCTGAGAAACAGAGAAAAAAATTATAATAGTTTTTACACTAGAGAATTTAGATTCACTATGTTCCAGCAAAAACAATTTCAGTTGTAGACAATGCCAGACAAAAATCATTAAATGATTTCAACTGTTAAAGAGAGGTTTTGACCTCCACATTAATCCATAAATAACATCAATAATCAAATCAATGCACATCCTAAAATTCAAAGTTTTAAGATTGCAATCATAATTATCAGATTTGTTTAAGTACTTCTAAGTCAAAAAATCTATACATAAATGGTGATTTTACCAGAAGTGACATGAGGAATTTATGGAGATAGACAATCTGAATACAGCCAACATTCAGTGATACCACACCATCCACCTTGGACATGTCAGTATAGGAATCCCCCTCAGTAGCATCCGGATACAAATCCAGGTTAAAATGAAAGACTTCATTTCCCATTATTGACACAGCCTGAAAAGCAGAAATGTGGATGAATAATGACAATGACAAAATAAAATCCCTATTGAAAAGAGCTTATAATCATTATAGAAACATTTTTCTGTCAAAATATATTTCATTAGCATTTAAAAAATATATATATATTTTAAAATAAAATCTCTCATTCACCAAAAAACATTAATGATTTACTGTCACCTACTTTTTTATGAACTGTCTTAGGATCAACATCTGTGACAATAATATTTTCCAGTCTGGCAAATAGTGACTGCTTTCTTGACTGAAGAGAAAGGGAAGAATCGAGTCCTGAAAAGAAGCGTTATTATTTTAATTTCTATAGACACCATAATAAGATCTTAAGATTTTTCTTCTATTGCATAACTTTATTTTATAGGTGCTATTTTTATAAATTTAGCAATGTCTGAACTCCCAATTGATAAGGGCAATATTAGATATTTTTGGTTTAATAAACAATGAAGCATATAAATTCATTAAAAAATAATTATTTGAACTTTCAACCTTGTGAAGAAACTACATTTAGTGCAAATAGATTATCTTAGGATTTTAGTAAACTCTTTATACCTTATATCCAGTCATTTACATGGAGACTATAAAAGTTTCATGAATCAACTTCAGATTAGTAGATGCACTGCCAGTTCAGAAAAAACAAAGAAAAAGCCTAGTTTTCTGGGTTTTAAGGTCTTTAAGAATTGTATTACACATATTTTTTACCTTTACCAGATCCCAAAGAGCTTGTAAAGACAGAGTCAGAGAAAAAAAGCTAGACTCATTTAGCAGCTTTTACCTAAAAGAACATAATGGGCCTTTAGGATTTGTTCTTCATAAGGCTGCTTTGTATTTGCACCAAGATAGAGCATATTCACAGACCTTAAACTGAATTCTGGGTTGACACTTAGCTCAGCTTACCAAGAGCATCCCTACACTGACACTAGTATTCCTTTCACCTCTGAGACAACTCTCGTGTGCGCGTGCTCAGTGACTCAGCTGTGTCTGACTCATCGTGACCCCATGGACTGCAGGGCACCAGGCTCCTCGTCCATGGGATTCTCCGGCAAGAATACTGGAGAGGGTTGCCATTTTCTTCTCCAGAGACAACTCTCAAAAAGATCCAAATCACCAGTATATGTGGTTCAGCTCTTGAAGAGTTAAAAAGAAAGTATGCAGTCCAATTATGTCATAAAACAAGCCAGCTTTCAAAGCTCAGAGGCTTCCATCTGTGTATATGCTTTAGCACTGCAAAAGAAAGCTTATCTTTTCAACAATTTTTAAGATCATGAGAACTTTTACCTTGAATCTTGATTTCAGCAATGTTGTTCTTCTCATCGCAAACAACAACACAGAAAGCGTTCAACTTGGCAAACAGCCTGAAGTGAATAATGTCACTGTCTTTAGAGCATACAATCACTGCAAACAAACAAAGCAACTCATCACAGTGGGAATCTAGGAGTACATATTCTGTGCAGAATCACAGAATTCTCAAGTTCTTAAAGATTTCAAACACTTTTTCACTTTATATATTCTGCAGTTTGCATTTGCAATAGTCAGGTGTTACTTTTATAATGAAAAAGCAAGAAAACATTTAAATAAATATAAAGACACTGAAACTCAAAGAAGCTAAATAATGTGCCTATGGTCCCATAGTTTAAGTAGCAGAGTCAGGATTTAAACTGAGTTCTTTATGATTCAAAAGCTGGGCTCTGTTCCAATTCAATGATATCCTTCTACCCTGGCCCTCGTGTCTCTGGGTCTTGATTTCCTTATCTGCAAATATTAGATATGATTAATCCTCTATGGAGCCCATTCAAGAGACACTAAGAGAGGGGGAAGAGCTCAAAATCAACACAGGTCCTCTTCCCTTAGTCCCTTCATAAAGGCATCGCCCATCAACAACAAAGTAAGTACAGAAACAGACATTAAAAAAACAGTATTAATCACATTTATCTAACATATCAGGCACCCACATATGACTCAGTTTGAAGAAAAGAACAAAAGGAGGGGAAATGGCATATAAATGACTAACTAGATGGTCTCTAAGATTCATTTGGCTCTACAATTCTACAACCCTTTCTAGCAGGAAACAAACTGTTTTTCATACCCTTCTGCAGAGCTGAATTTTTTTGCTGCTTTTCAGGAGAAACCTGTATGTCCTTGGTATCACTCATGTTTTGGCCATCTGATGGAATAATGGTTGTCAGGTAGTTAATAGAAGAGAGAAGAGCTTGTGTATGCAGCAACAGATTTAAAGATGAAAAAGCCACCTAGAAATATTTTAGAAAGAAAATTACTTTCCCAGGCCAGCTGCACCAGTAGTCTCTATACGATGAATGCACAAGGCTCCTAACTAGGTTTACATCACTGCCTTATACTGCTTGGAAGGAAGAAAGAAGAAAGGAAGACTTACAACCCACAGTCCTTAAATAGGGACTATATGCAGAATAAATTACACCTAATACATTCTGGGGATCAAGGTAACCTAATTACTCCACTCCCCAAGCCTAATTATCATAGAGCAGATAATCTGCCAGTAATGGTCATTCTAATATTCAACATATACATGGCTTTTTGAATCTCCAGTGACTGTTTATTATGATTATATAAAATATGTTAGCACATGAAACTCCAGAATCACCATGTGTTACCCCTATGTCAAGAAATTATTTCAAATGTGATATGCATGAGATTTAAATATAAAAAATGCAATTAAGAGTGACTCAGTCACTAATCTTCTACCACAATTATGATCTTATCATTAAAAAAATACATAACTCATAGGAAAAAATATATTTTTTAAAACAAGAACTCCAGAAAGCTAAAATAGAACACAAACTGCTTCAAAGAATATATGATTTTCTAAAAGCAAATTGATTGTTTTTTAATTTATTTGGCTCTACCAGGTCTTAGCTGTGGCATGCAGGGTATCTAGCTCCCTAACCAGGGATCAAACCCAACCCCCTGCATTGGGAGCAGGGAGTCTTAACCACTGGACCATCAGGGAAATCCCAAAGTGAAATTTTTTTTTTTAAACTCACTTTTTTTCAAAAGAATTTGTTTTCATTGCTTCAAAACACTAAGTGGACATAACAATTATTAAAAGGAAGAATCAATATTTAATAGATTCTCCCACATCTCCAAGATATAATCTGAAGCTCATTTCTCTCATTTTCTTTTTAATGTTTCCTAAAACTAGATTTTGCCTCTTCTTCCTCTATTTGAGTACTTTAGTGTCGCTCCAGAGTACTCAACCTCTCTCCTTGTATTTCACATTCTTTCTGAGCCCTGCATTAAATGATAGCATCTGGCTTGTTCAGAATCCTGTTGGTTCTTTGTCAGTTAGAGTTCCCTTAGCTACAGCATTCCCTCCTTTAGAAATAATCTGGATGTGATACAGTGAGTTAAAATAAGAGCATTATTATCCTGAATCATAAACAGAATATGAAAGACATTTATGAGGTTAATTTATAACTTTTAATGCTTCCTCAAAGGATACTTAAGACTTCCAGAGTAGGTTATTTCCAAATAGGATGTATTCTTTTAATAGAATTTCTTACCTTAAATGTTTGTTCAGTTTTTTCAAAGGTAGTTTGAAAACTGGGTCCATTCTTATCAGCCTAAAAAAAAAAAAGTTCTAAGGAAGGAATTTAAGACCAAAGTAAACAAATCACTTACTTATAATCATCAATTTATTTATATTCAGTTGCAACTGTATTTTTAATACATTATAATTTAATTATCACTATTTTAAAGTTACATCCAAATCTACTTATTTTAAAAGTACAAATTTGTCCTCCTCCTTCAAACAGAGGAAAGCATGGTATCACTTACTTTTGGGAAACGGCTAGGGATCAGAATGATAAACTATGAAGGCTAGAAGGTTTCAAGGTAGTCTAGCCAATCTATTAGAAAGTGAAACAAAGTGAAAGTTGCTCAGTCATGTCCGACTCTCTGCAACCCCATGGACTACACAGTCCATGGAATTCTCCAGGCAAGAATACTGGAGTGGGTAGCCTTTCCCTTCTCCAAGGGATCTTCCCAACCCAGGGATGGAACCCAGGTCTCCCTCATTGCAGGTGGATTCTTTACCAGCTGAGCCACAAGGGAAGCCCAAGAACACTGGAGTGGGCAGCCTATCCCTTCTCCAGGGGATCTTCCCAACCCAGGGATTAAACCTAGGTCTTCTGCATTGCAGGAGGATTCTTTACCAACTGAGCCACAAGGGAAGCCCAGCCCATCTATTACCTAATGTTTAAATCCCATTAGAAAGTCTTCAACAAAAGTCCTAAAGTTCTAAAGTCTATTTTAGGATATCTCCAGGAAAAGAAATCTCATTTTCTTAGAAATCAAAACTTTAGAGAACTTTGATTTAATGAGGTTTTCACACCGAATCAAAAACCCATCTCCCATCATAATTACCAACTGGTTCAAGTTCTGTCCCTTGGGAATATATAAATTCAAAGTTTTACCTCCTGTGAGAAGCCTTCTGGCTAGATCAGTATCGCTGCCTCCCCTCTCCCACAGCGCTTTGTGCTCTTCCTTATTAAAGAATCAAACATATTATATTTTAATTGTTTTTTACCTACCTCCCTACTGGTCTACATATTCCTTAAGAATAGAAAATGTTTTTCATCTCTGTATCCCAAATACATAACAAAATTTGAAACAAAAGACATTCAATAAATAGTTATTGAATGATCAAACAGATCAACTCATCTTGAATGAAACTAAATGCCATCAGTTCCTGCAGCATTCTTCATATAACATACTTTTGAGTCCCTTCCAAACCCTGGCAGTTCTCTACTCAATCAAATCCAATTTGACTGCATCCCTTCTGAGGTAGGATACCCAGCCAAATGTCACCTACACAAGCAATGAATGCAGGTAGATGACTGTGCCCCAGAAGATAGGAGAACTTATTTCATCCCAGGCTTCCATCTTTGTAGACAAGAAGTCTGGCTTTGTAAAATCCTAGTCTTGTACTTGAGTGAAAGAGAAAGAAGGTGTACAAAAGGGAAGAGAAACAGTAGATATCCCTGTGATTCAAAGCTATGACACAAAACAACAGCCTTTAATAATCTACTCTCATCTTTTCCCTCCCAGAGGATAGTTTAGAATATTAAAATAAATATATAAACATTGTATGACCCTTACCTTAATGTACTCCACTTTTAAAAGATCTAACCCAGGTTTGTCAGAAGAGCTAATCAAGTGAAGTGGCTTCTTTTTAGATCCTGGATTAAGGAAAAAGAAAAAAAAGAAAAGTACTTCAAATAAACTGGTAACAGGTACTATCAGATGTCCTCTATACCCTCATGGAAATATACCAGTCACTGCCTCCAGAAGCCAGGGAAGGAGACGTGATTTATCCACTGTTTTATCCATCTTTTATTATTTGCAGTCTTATAACTCCTGTTTATGAGATAGCTCAGAATTTTCCACTGGAATAATCTTCTCTAAGGGAAATAATAGCCTAGGAAATTACTGTGGATTCATTCCTTCATTCCTCAAACATCCAATGAGTACACAAGATGTACCCTGGAATGAATAAACCATAAAAGCTACTGAGAGAATTAATTTTATGTCCCATCATTTTAATTTTTATAACCTAATGCTGTTTCTGATATACAAACACTACTGAATTGAAAGAACAAGGGTTTCAATATTATAAGATGAGACAAAAATTCTAAGTTTGCCATTCATAAAATGCATAATCTTGAGTAAGCCACTTAATCTCTCTCTATTTAACCTTCCTTTGTTTGTAAAATGGGAGTAATATGCCCTATATAATGGGGATTTATATGGACTCTCTGAGACAGAAGATCATAGGAGTTAAGAATCCAGACCCCAGACCAGATTTCTAGGGTTTTTAATCATGGTTCAGCCACTAACTGTCAGTGTAATCTTGGGTAAATTATGTAAGCAATTTACAACTTCATTTTCTCTTGTGTAAGCTAGAGATAATACCATTGCCTATCTCATAGCATTGCTATAAGGGTTAAATGTGTTAATATTTATAAGATGCTTAGAACAGTTCTATTATTTATTATAATTATTACTAAGTAAATATAAGTGTTTCATATACTCAAAAGTGATACTAAAGCTGTTATTGTCTATTATTTCTGTTTTTATGGCTATTACCTTGAATTTCATGGTAATCCAAGCTGATTTTCTTTAAATAAGATACCGCAGTTAAATCAAATGTTCTCATTGTAGCCTCTGTTCCTAACTGAGTAACATTAAACACTAGAATTGTATCTTCTTCCTTCTGTTGTTTGGTAAATTCCAGAATTACCTAAAACAATCAGGACAGCCAAAGAAAGTACTTTGAATCATACTTAAAAAAAACACAAATTCTTTCTTCATATATATCATCAAGACAATAGTAGAAACTTTGCTTACACTCTTCTATTACCATCAAGCTATTTACCATAATCGGATGTTATCATCTTAAGCTATATAATTGAGAATATAACTACATCTATCTAGAAATTGTGACGAAATTTTATAACCTTATCAATTTACTCTTTTAATTTAGTAATAATAGAACTACATGAATTCTTCCTTAATATGATTTTCTAAAACCTATACATCAAAATTAAAAGTCATGTTTGGTGATAAAAGAATCATCTCCATTAATGTAAAAAGACAAGAATGTTTACTATTACACTGCTATTCAGATTTACTGCAGAAACGACAGTATATTTAGCCAACAAAAATAAAACATATGTTTTTAAAAACATGCAAGCTCTTTGATCTCCATCAAGAGATGGAGGTCTTTGTCCCCTCCCTTAGAATTTGAGCAGGGTTATAACTGCTTCAATCAATAAGAGTACAGAGTACTGTAAGGATTTCCAAAGTCAAAAAGGCCATGAAACATCAACCTAGGCTTTCTCATTCTGGGGGAAGCTAGTTGCCAGATAAAAAGTTCAACTACCCTGAAGCTGCCATACTCAGGAGGCCAAGAGTTGGCACTGTGGTCAACAATCCCAGCTGAGCCCCTAATCAAGATGCAGGATCGACTGCCAGCTCATGAATGAGCCATCTCTGAGGCCCTCTGAGTGTTCATTCAGGTCACTGCTACTCCAATGAAATCTGACTAAAGCACATGAAAGACCACATGCAAAAATTACTAAATGGGCTCTTCCAGAATTCCCAACCGACAAAATTGTTAGCAAGATAAAATGTAAATATATATCTAAGAAAAAATCAAGAGTGTCAACTGAAAAACAGAAACAGTAAAACAGTCCTGTAAGATAATACATAATTGAGATACAAAAATAAATTTCAAACATATCAGTAATTTAAATCAAAGCATTCAAATCATATAACAATAAATAAAGTCATGGGAAAATACTTTTGTTATTGTTCAGCTGCTCAGTCATGTCCAATTCTGTGTGACCCCATGGACTGCAACACACCAGGCTTCCCCTTTCTACACTATCTCCCAGAGTTTGCTCAAACTCATGTCTATTGAGGTAATGATGCCATCCAACCATCTCACCCTCTGTCTCCCCCTTCTCCTCCTGCACTAAATCTTTACAGCATCAGGGTCTTTTCCAATGAGTCAGCTCTTCACATCAAGTGGCCAAAGTACTGGAGCTCCAGTTTCAGCATCAGTCCTTCAAATGAATATTCCAATGAATATTCAGGAAATAAGTACTTCTTTTAGGATTGACTGGTTTGCTCTCCTTGCTGTCCAAAGGACTCTCAAGAGTCTTCTCCAGCACAACAGTTCAAAAGCATCAATTCTGTGGCACTTAGCCTTCCTTATGGTCTAACTCTCACATCCATACATGGCTACTGGAAAAACCACAGCTTTGACTAGATGGACCTTCATCAGCAAAGTGATATTTCTGATTGTTTAATACACTGTCAAGGTTTGTCATAGCTTCTCTTCCAAGGAGCAAGCGTCTTTTAATTTCATGGCTACATTCACTGTCCACACTGATTTTGGAGCCGAGGAACATGAGCTGATTCCATTGTTCCACCATCCATTTGTCATGAAGTGATGGGACCAGATGCCATGATCTTAGTTTTCTGAATGCTGAGCTTTAAGACAGGTTTTATACTTTCCTCTTTCACCTTCATCAGGAAGGTCTTTAGTTCCTCTTTACTTTCTGCCATTAGGGTGGTGTCATCTGCATATCTGAGGTTTTTAATATTTCTCCCAGCAATCTTGATCCCAGTTTCTGCTTCATCCAGCCCAGCATTTCTCACGATGTACTCTGCATATAAGTTAAATAAGCAGGGTGGCAACATACAGCCTTGACGTACTCCTTTCCTAATTTGGAACCAACCCTTTGTTCCATGTTCATGTTGCTTCTTGACCTGAATACAGGTTTCTCAGGAACCAGGTAAGGTGATCTGGTATTCCCATCTCTTGAAGAATTTTCCAGTTTGTTGTGATCCACACAGTCAAAGGCTTCAGCATAGTCAATGAAACAAAAATAGATGTTTTTCTGGAATTCCCTTGCTTTTTCTATGATCCAACAAATGTTGGCAATTTGGTCTCTGGTTTCTCTGCGCTTTCTAAATCTAGCTTGTACATCTGGAAGTTCTTGGTTCACATACTATTGAAGCCTAGCTTGAAGGATTTTGAGCATTACCCTGCTAGCATGTGAAATGAGCACAACTATGTGGCAGTTTGGAAATTCTCTGGCGTTGCCCTTCTTTGGGACTAAAATGCTAAACACATCCTAAAGCTAGAATATAAAGAAAAAATTTTGATAAATTTCACTATATAAATATTTTAAAATTTGGAACGGCAAAAAAAAAGGTCAAATTGGAAAAAATATTTCAAATAGCACTATTTTTTCTTAGATGATTTTGACTGCTTATCACTTTAGTTCATTAATTCAATACTTTAAAAAATATTTATTAAACTTCATCTTCCATGTATAAGAGAGTGCCAGCCAATTAGAACATCAAGATAACCGGACAGACAAGGTCCTTGTCTTCATGACGCTTACATTCTAGGGACGTTAGGGGAAAGCAAAGGTTACTCTGTGTTGGGTGGTCAGGCCTTTCTAGTAAGTTAGCACTTCTGAAGGAAGTAAAGAATCAAATCATATAGGAAAAGAGTTTTCCAGGCAAAGGAAGCAGCAAGCACAGAGAATATGTGCTGGTGCATATAAGAAAGAAAAAAAGCAAGCATAAGCTCCACATGGCAAGAAAATTTGCTCACTGCTGTAGCTCTATTATTTAAAATGATGCCTGGTACTTGATGATATTGATAAATATTTATGGAGGGAATGAATGAAATGTGGCTGGAGCAGAATGAGCAAGGCAGAAGAGAACTGCAGATGAGCAGTTCTCTCAAGCAGATGAGTAAGCCAAAGAAGTCACATGGTGTGACTTACAGATCATGTAAAACACTGTAGCCATGGGAAGAATTCAGCCCTTTACTGTGAGTGGGATGGAAAGCCTGTATCGGGTATGAGCAAAGCATGGCATGATCTGACTTTCCCTATCAAAGGATCACGCCAGGTAATGTGCAGAGAACAGAGTACATGGTAGAAGCAGAGAGACAGTTAAGAGCCTTGTGCAATAGTCCAAGCAAGAGATGATGATGACTTGGGCTTTGCAAAAGCAATGGAACAGAAGGGAAATCATTTGACAATCTTTTGAAGTAAAGTCAAGGGGTTGCCTAATATGTTAGATGGAAATATGAGAGACAGGTAAGTCAAAGAAGGTTAAACACAGAGAACACATCTTTCTTTAAACAAATCCCCATAATACTCAGGTATAAAGCAGTCACTAAGAAACATCTCCTTTTCATACCTTTTCTGTTTTATTCCAAAGCAATAAATTTTCATCCAAAATTTCTTAGTACATATAAAAGCAAAGAGGCAAAAACGAAAAACTATTATCTCACTGTGCAGAGGGGAACACTGTCATTTATTTTAAAAAGGTGTGTTTGCATGTGTTTAATTTCTAAATGGAATTATATCCTTGGAACTGTAACCTCTTTTTTTTTCCCCCAAATAAAAATATGCTGTGAACACTGTTCCATGTCAATATTTCCTTTTATTATTACATGACTTAATGACTATAAAACAATGCTGCAAATTTAGGGTGCTTGCATTTTTCTAAATTATAAGAATGAAAATAAACTATATTATTTAGATTAAAAGTTGAAAAAACTGAAGTAAATATGTCACAGAAATTTTCTACAGAAAAGAAAATCCTAATTGAGTCTCAAGAATAGATCAGATATACTGCAGATCACACATATCAAACAACATTTTATTTTCTTAGAAATGTGTGTGTGTGTGTGTGTGTGTGTACACACACATGCATGTGTGTGTGGCAGTAGGGAAGATAGAATACCACATTTTAAATATATTTAATGTTTGGGTCTAGCATGAGACAGTTTAAAGAATATATTTATGGACAAATAAATATACATACCTCTTTAACTTCAAACTTTAGTAGAAGATTAATGAGCTCCTCATTTGGGGCCTCAGGAACTTTTTTTACATCTGACGCTTTCATACTTTTACTAGGCTGTATGTCTTCATCCTCAGCATCAAAATACTCATCATCAGATTCTAAAGGAAGAAAACTGACTTGAGAGAATGTCCATCGAAAACTGCATAGAACACTCAAACTGAAATAGCTCAAAAGCAAACTTCATTTACTAGATACAACCTTCATATTCAGAATCATAATACAGCTTCTTTCTAAGTCCCACAGAATAACTCAACCTGGCATGGGATAATCATATATAAAATCAAACCACCCTTCTATTTCCTTCCTCAACATTTCTGATTGCTTTTCACTTCACCGTATTCCTTCACTTTTCAATAAAATATTTATTGGGTATCATCTATCACATATCAGTCTATACCAGCCACTATGTATACCAGAGTGACCAGGACAGACATTATCCTTGCCTTCATAAAGTTTACATTCCAATTCTAAATCAAAAAAGATCAGTTAGACCAGAGATAAAGAAAAGACTCAAGCAGAGATCAGGGCAAAAATAAAAGGAGCTTATTTAGAATCTTACATACTATCAATCACAAAAACACTTTCATACAAACAAAGAAACTCAGCCATAAATAAAAATAAATGATTTAAAGTCTCACTGTTGGTTAGTAGCACAACTAGAAATAAAAGCAGTCAATTACTACAAGACTTTCACAATTCTTTTGTCAAAATTGTATTTCAGTATACTAATTTATAGATTTTAGTTAATAAAGAACATTTTACTCTCCTTACCTGATTCAATGCCATCCAGCAACAAGGGCGTACCAAGTAGGCCTTTTGTTCTAGTTGATATAATAGGAACTGAGGATACCTAGCAAACACAAAAAGGTTTTTAAACATACTAATTTGCAAATATACATAAATGAGATAAATACTTAAAAAGTAACAAAAGTGAGTGAGAGCTGGAAAGACACGTATACAACACACAAATCTTCCAACAAAGCACACTTTACAATCAACTAACTAATGGTTGGCTGGAGTTTACTTATTATTAAGACTACCACTTGCATTTAAAAGGGCAGAATCATGTATAACTAGTAGGTAAGTTTGCCTATTATTGCATCATTCAGTTGCTGTCTGTTACAATATTAACCCTACATCTTTTTCAAGATTTCTGGGAAATAGTATCAATATTAGTTAGCTATCTAAAATTTCATTTCAAAATATATGGAAGCCCAACACATATTTTATATTATAAAGATCAATTCCAAGTAAAGTGATCTAGGACTTTTAAGCCTAACACATATGAAAATTTTATAATGATCATTATGTTTTGCAACATTTTAAAGAAGATTTCTATGTCTCTAGTTCAGTTCAGTCTCTCAGTCGTGTCTGACTCTTTGTGACCCTATGGACTGCAGTACGCCAGGCTTTCCTGTCCATCACCAAGTCGTGGAGCTTACTCAAACTCATGTCCATCGAGTCAGTCATGCCATCTAAACATCTCATCCTCTGTTGTCCCCTTCTCCTGCCCTCAATCTTTCCCAGAATCAGGGTCTATATAAATGAGTCAATTCTTCTAATCAGGTGGCCAAAGTATTGGGAGTTTCAAGTTCAGTATCAGTCCTTCTTTTGAATATTCAGGACTGATTTCCTTTAGAATGGACTGGCTGGATCTCCTTGCAGTCCAAGGGACTCTCAAGAGTCTTCTCCAACAACACAGTTCAAAAGAATCAATTCTTCAGTGTTCAGCTTTCCTTACAGTCCAACTCTCACACCCATACATGACTACTGTAAAAACCAAAGCTTTGACTAGAAGGACCTTTGTTGGCAAAGTAATGTCTCTGCTTTTTAATATGTGTCTAGGTTGGTCACAACTTTTCTTCCAAGGAGCAAGAACTTTTCTTCCTTTTAATTTTATGGCTGCAATCAATCATCTGCAGTGATTTTGGAGCCCAACAAAATAAAGTATGTCACTCTTTCCATTGTTTCCCATCTACCTGCCATGAAGTGATGGGACCAGATGCCATGATCTTAAGTTTTCTGAATGCTGAGTTTTAAGCCAACTTTTTCACCCTCCTCTTTCATTTTCATCAAGAGGCTCTTTAGTTCTTCAATTTCTGTCATAAGGGTGGTGTCATCTGAATATCTGAGGTTACTGATATTTCTCCCAGCAATCTTGATTCCAGCTTCTGCTTTATCCAGTCTAGCATTTCTCACGATGTACTCTGCATATAAGTTAAACAAGCAGGATGACAATATACAGCCTTGACGTACTCCTTTCCCAACTTGGAACCAGTCTGTGTTCCATGTCCAGTTCTAACTGTTGCTTCTTGACCTGCATACAGACTTCTCAGGAGGCAGGTCAGGTGGTCTGGTATTTCCATCTCTTTCAGAATTTTTCATAGTTTGTTGTGATCCACACGGTCAAAGGCTGGCATAGTCAATAAAGCAGAAGTAGATGTTTTTCTGGAACTCTCTTGCTTTTTCGATGATCCAACAGATGCTGGCAATTTGATCTCTGGCTCCTCTGCCTTTTCTAAATCTAGCCTGAACATCTGGAAGTTCATGGATCACGTACTGTTGAAGCCTGGCTTGGAGAACTTTGAGCTTTACTTTGCTAGCGTGTGAGATGAGTCCAATTGTGCAGCAGTTTGAGCATTCTTTGGCATTACCTTTCTTTGGGACTGGAACGAAAACAGACCTCTTCCAGTCCTGTGGCCACTGCTGAGTTTTCCAAATTTGCTGGCATATTGAGTGCAGCACTCTCACAGCATCATCTTTTATAATTTGAAATAGCTCAACTGGAAGTCCATCACCTCCACTAGCTTTGTTCCTAGTGATGTTTCCTAAGGCCCACTTGACTTCACATCCCAAGATGTGCAGCTCTAGGTGAGTGATCACACCATCGTGGTTATCTGGGTCATGAAGATCTTTTTTATATAGTTCTTCCATGTATTCTTCCCACCTCCTTTTAATACCTTCTGCTTCTCTTAGGTTCATACCATCTCTGTCCTTTATTGCGCCCATTTTTGCATGAAATTTTCCCTTGGTATCTCTAATTTTCCTGAAGTGATCTCTAGTCTTTCCCATTCTATTGTTTTCCTCTATTTCTTTGCACTGATCACTGAGAAAGGCTCTCTTATCTCTCCTTGCTATTCTTTGGAACTCTGCATTCAAATGGGTATATCTTTCCTTTTCTCTTTTGCCTTCCACGTCTTTTCTTCTCTCGGCAATTTGTAAGGCCTCCTTAGACAACCATGTGGTTTCTATGTCTACTTTTACTTAAAACACATTTCCTAAAAGTGAAAAGTATTTTTCCTTTATGTATTTTTGTTTCTGTTATTCCCTACAAGAGACTTTATACCATCACTCCAGAACAGTAGCAACCATAGGCTAGTCTTTATTTACTCAGTGTACACAATCAACTGCAATAAACCTCAAAAATGTATCACATAAATGAAACTGGCCGTAAAGGGTACCGAAAAACAAAACAGGTCACAAAAAGATGAAACAAACTCACCATATAGAAAGATGTAAAGATATTTATAATTTTTATTATCTCCATTTACCTGTTTCTCTGGAGACGGTGCAGATGATTTCTGTGGCAAGGGTATACTGTTAATCAAACATAGCACATCTTTCATCTTCTGGTCAGAAATTCTCACGTGCATCAAAGGAAGCCCTCCAGATACTTTAAATCTAAAAACATAATTAATTAAACTCTAAGGTTTCAAGGTCCAGCTCTTCTATATTATGGAAGAGGGAAGGGAGTGGAGAGATTACCTTGTGGGGTCAAAGTTACCCTGGATATGTTTTAATCTAATTATATTAATGTCTCAACACTGTCAGGGAATAGGAAGTTCTATGCAAACCAAGTTTTGTATCCTTCTTAACCAGCCAAACTATCTTAAGGAAAATTTATTTTTTAGCAAGATATTGTGAACACAAATTGTCTATGTTTTAAAGCCTAAAACACTGTACATAACTTATTTGCTGGTGTTAAAGATTTGTCATTGTAAACATCAAAGAGTACCCACCCCATCATTTTCTACCTCCTCACCTCCCTTTAATTAATTTTACAGCATTTGTCAGCACCTGACATAGTGTTAAACTTCCACACAGAAAGAAAACTCTAGGCCCAAGAGGTTTCACTGGCAAATTTTACCCAACGTTTAAGGAGGAAAAAAACACCAGTTCTATACAATTTCCCTCCCTGAGACCTGATACACTGATGTCGAGACAAGAAACTAAAAGCACAGGTCAACAGCCCTCATAAACAGAGATGTAAGGTTTTAACACTTCATGACAAAATTTTAGCAAGCAATTTCAACATTTTAAAAGAAAAAAACATTACTACTAAAGCAGGTTTTATCTCTAGTAATGCATGGCTTGTTTAACATTCAACTGATAAAGAGTACCAATGAACTGATACACTCAAAACAAATAAATCTCAAATCAATTATAATGAAAGAAGTCAAAGAAAAAAAGAACTGAAATTGTAAGATTTTATTTATATAAAACTCCAGAAAACTCCAACAAACTGGGAGTGTCAGAAAGCAGATCAGTGTTTCCTGGAGACCGAGGGGAGAGAAGAGAAGTTGGCAGGAGGGATGTGAGGGAGAGACTATAAAATAGCACGAAGACTTCTGAGGATGAGGGATGTGTTCATAAGCTTGACTGTGGAGATGGTTTCACAGAAAAACACTTACATCAAAACTTATCAAAATGTACGTTTCAAACAGATGCAGCTTACTGAATGTCGATAATACTTCAATAAGACTGTTCTTAAAAAGGCAACAAAAATATCTCATAATTATTTACTTAAATTCAAAATTCAGTTTCTACTTTCCATTCCCTTAGATTATTCTCAAGATTTCTATGGCTTCATAATCAAAAGAGCTTGCAATTTTTAAAATTTTCTTTTTTAATATAGAACCTTGAATTTGATCCATCCAAAAACACACGGTATACATACTGTTGATTCACTTAGCCGCAGAGCAGAAATTAACACAACATTGTAAAGCATCTATATTCCAATAAAAATTAATAAAAAAAAAAAACAGGGATAACCAACTTTTACAGGATGTGAAAGCCCAAATGCTTCTGAAATAAGAGAGGTGATATATAATTCAAATAAACATTTTCTTTAAAATGTATTTCTGCTATAAGACAATCATTATTTTTTGTGCCCTTTAGAAACCTAGCTGTGGTTTATTAAAGTTCAGTCACTGATGCAGAACTATTTCACCTTGTTGATTTTATAATATAAAGGAAACTCATACATTACCTTGCCATTCTAATGTCTTTTTCCACCATTGCTTTGGCCAACTCAACATGAATATCCATGGGTTGCAATATATGCATAGTAGATGGATGCTGAAATCGACACTCCTTCCAGTTTTCATCTTAAAAAAATGTTTACTTAAATGACTATTTTTATTTATTAAATAATTATTTTTAGATTATCAGATGTTCTATGGGAAACTGATCAGAAATAATTTACAAATAAATTCAATGATACTGACTTTTACTTCTTTCAACATACAAGCTAAATGACCTATATTTTTTAACTGACAAAAGTCAAAGACTATGATATAAAAATAATTCTAAATATGTATTTGAAGAATTTTTTAATAACATCTTACATTTTAAAGCTAACAGAGAAAAAAAATCTAGGAATTTACTGCCTTTGATTCCAGAATTAGAGATCAAGACTGGGGAGCTGCAGGAAAAGAAAAAGGAGAAAACGGGGGGAGGGGTCTCTGGCAATTATTCTACAGGAAAAATGAGTTTTATCAAGCAAGATTTTATGACAAGGAAAGTATAATCGTCACTTCTCTTCCAAATAAGAAGGTTCTAAAGATAAACTTCCAATGATTAACAGAACCCTACACATATCTTAATTAATGGCAATAAACTTCTTTTATTACTTATAAATCAAACAATTATTATTAAGTACACACAAAAGAAAAGGCAGCTTTAATGGTCTGTAAAGGTACTTCTCTTCAAGAAATTAATATTCAGGCTCAATCTATAAGACTAAGTACAGCATTATGTATTTATATTTTAATAAATCTCAGCACTCCCACTATAGTATATACTCTGCATATAGAAGCCATGTCTTTCCTCCAATGACCTTCCACAGAGTGATATATACTCAAGGATATTTTGCAAATATTTATTGCTTCTAGATACTAAAGAAGTATAGAGAACCAGCAATCTTCATTTAAGCAGTAGAAAACACCAAAGCTTTTGGAAAATAAGTTCACTACCTTTAAAGATTATATCCATACTTCTCAAGTATCAAATGTAATACTACTCAGATAAAGACTAGGCTGATAGTAAAATATTTTAGAAGTGAAGGCAGCAAGGGAAAACAACCCTGAGACATCCCAAACATACTGGGATAGAGGAATGTGAGCTAAATGCAACTTCTATTTTGTGTTTATGGGAGTTTTACGTCACACTAAAAAAAAAAAAAAAGGCAGTGATTGGACTTAGATACAAACAGTACTAAGGACCCAAAGATGAACAGCCATGTCTCTATTTGAAATTGTGACAAAGATTTTCACTGAGGGGCTCCTATTTGGTTCAGTGACCAACAGCATACATGTTCAAAATGTCATCAGGGATGACATACATGCAAACATACATATCTATTTACTAAAGCTATTCAACATACGGAGAAGGCAGTGGCACCCCACTCCAGTATTCTTGCCTGGAAAATCCCATGAATGGAGGAGCCTCATAGGCTGCAGTCCGTGGGGTGGCTCAGAGCTGGACACGACCGAGGGACTTCACTTTGATTTTTCACTTTCATGCATTGGAGAAGGAAATGGCAGCCCACTCCAGTGTTCTTGCCTGGAGAATCCCAGGGAAGGGGGAGCCTGGTGGGCTGCCGTCTACGGGCTCGCACAGAGTTGAACACGACTGAAGCGACTTAGCATAGCATAGCATTCAACATAATTTCAAGATCCTGAAAACTGAGCAACAGTTTACCTGCTCTTGCAAAGAGTAGCTGTACACTTTTTATTTCAACATCAAACTTGTCATATGCCTTATCCATTATTTCTTCCAGAGATGAATTACTAGTCTTCTGCAAACCTTGATTTTTACTGTTAAGCTAAAATGGAGAGAAAACTTAATTTTTTAACAGAAAAATCTATATATCAATATAAGTTGTTTTCTTAAAGCCTAAATAAAATTAAAATATCGCTCTTAATGAATTCACGCTTTGCTTCAGTTTCTGATAGTTATTAGCAAATATTTTATTCGGAATAGACCATATCAGCATACATCTCTATTATGTTTGGATAATAGGTACTCAGCATGCTGACATTAATTAGAAGATGAGTTACAACAACTCTGTATCTCGAGCTAAACATGCAACAATTTCTGGCTCTCAGGAGTTGTCACCACTTGTGGTTCAAGTTCCCCTACAATTCATCTTAGACTCTCCACCATAAAACAGAAGGTTTCATTCCTTCCTCTCCCCACTACGTAAATGAATAATTAGGCCATTAGAATTCAGCTCCAATCTCAACTTCCTTTTCCCTCTTCCCAAAGAAATCAAGCATCAATTCAGGACAACAGTTTTTGAAATCTTCACTTTTTCTCAGAAGACTGGAATGCTGGGAGGTTCAACATCCAAGCCCTTAGAGTTCTCTTATTCTAACAGTTGTTGTCAGTGATTTAACAAATATATAATCATATTTGCATAATTTTCTATTCTCAAGATATATAAATGAACAAAGAAAACTATGTCATTTGATTTTAGAAACCTAGGAAACGCTTGAAAACTAGAAGTCCATCTTTCTAATTAGGAAAAGACAGCAGTAACCCAGCCTTCAATATCAAATCATCCACCATTTCAGAAAATGTAAGGTTTTTTTTTTTTGAATAGCCATAAAATACACATAAACTACACAATCTATGTTAAGCATGACAAAATGCTTAACAAGAGGTAAGTCTAGGTTTAGTTTGAGTGAACTCTGAGAGAAAAACAGCAAACTCTCTGACAGCTAGCTTCTAAGCTGAGCAAATATGGGCAGGCAGAAATGTATACACACCTACCCGAAAGGTACCAAAATCTAAGATGAGAAGATTTGACTTTTCATGGTGGAAGCCAGTCTGTGGAACTATTAGATAAGAAGGCTTCAGATTTATCCTTAAATCAAGAACTTTTCGGGTTTCAATAATATGTGTAAGTCCTACAAGAAGAAAAAGAAATGACTAAAAACAGCCAAATTTAAATACATTAATATAATCATATTATTAATGAGAAAAAGAATATCACTTTAAAATTATGTTGGTGAAGTTCTTTTCACAGATAAGGCCCTCCACTTGGCATGTTAGTTTCAATTACATGTCATCAATGGGAAACAATCACACTCCATAATACAATAAACCCAACACACCTAGTATTTAGTCAGAGATTGAAAAATTTGTTATTTCTTTAGTTAAGTGGGTTTCCCTGATAGCTCAGTTAGTAAAGAATCTGACTGCAATGCAGGAGACCCGGGTTCAATTCCTGGGTTGGGAAGATCCGCTGGAGAAGGGATAGGCTACCCACTCTTGGAGAAGGGATAGGCTACCCACTCCAGTATTCTTGGGTTTCCCTTGTGGCTCAGCTGGTAAAGAATCTGCCTGTAATGCAAGAGACCTGGGTTCAATCCCTAGGTTGGGAGGATCCCTTGGAGTAGGGAAAGGCTACTCACTGCAGTATCCTGGACTGGAGAATTCCATGGACTGTGTAGTTCACAGGGTCACAAAGAGTGAGATATGACTAAGCGACTTTCACTTTTCACTTTAGTTAAGTAACCAGATATAGTAGGTAACTTGAATATAGAGGCCATGATGCACAAAAGTATGTATCTTTAAAACTCGATTCACATACAGCACGGTGAAAAGTCACTTAAGAACTGAGACAGGGAGCTTTTACATTTCAAATTTACTCTGCAGCACAGGTTCCTAAATTGAACAGCTGACAGAATCATCTATGCCCCGTATCATTCTCTTTCTCATCCAGTCTGGCAGGTATAGTCAAGAAAAAGCTACCTACACTTATTTCAAATGTAGTGTTTACATTAGAAGAGAAAAAAATATTTGAGAGTTGAGATGTTGCTTCTGCATCAAATTCTTTACCTGAAGCAGTTCTCTCTTTAATTTCCTCCAGCTTCATCAATGTAGCTGATGTTATTTGCTCAAGATCCAATCCCCTATTTGACTGAAAGAATTCAACCACTGCATTGATGGTTTTCTGTAAAATCATTGAAAATATAAGCAAATTATACACAGTATTTTCCATATTATAAATTTTAAAGTTACAGTTTAATTCTAATCAAATCTGGCTCTGAACTGAGACGGCACTTCCAAAGATAAGCTACCCTCCTACATCTCGTTCTGGAGGGAAAGAGAATCTGAAAAAAGGTATAGGCCATTTAAGCTTATTGAGAAGGCAACAAAGGTGTGAATATCATTAAGGTGACCTTGAGTATGTTTGGTGGTATCATGTTGATGTGGCAATGGGGTATTACTTCTAGTCTTAGCCACCAGAATGTACACCACAATTGGATTCCCCTGTGCTCTGAAGTTTAGAAAGGAAATAGGAAAACTGTTCTGCCCTTACCTACGTCTAAAACTTCAACTTAAAAATCAGACATTTTGCAAGAAGAATGAGTACTGGGGACTGAATGTACAACAGTGCAAATGTACTTAACACTTCTGAACTATACACTTAAAAAATGACTAAGATGGTAAATTACATGTATTTTACCACAATTTAAATTTTTTAAAAAATCAGAGAAAACACTAAGTTCTGCCTCTTACCCACACTGTGAATTTATTTCCATAACTGTACAGTAAAAATGAGTCAGAGATCTTAAAAAACAAAGTGGGCCAACCAACAAGTGATGGAATAATGAACCACAACCTTCCACGTCTTGGCTAGCTCAAGATGAATTAAGAGAGTCTGAATAAAGATGGAACTATAGATACTGGAGTAAGCCTTTTCAATGAGAAATGACAATGCTTTTTTCTCATGTGATCAGTATCTAAAATTCTTTTATTTGCTCCTAAAGTTCCTTAAATTGGTTACAAACACTGAGAAGAAAGGGAGAATAAGCAAAAAGAAACTGGAATAGAAAGTATATAATTATTTGTGAGTAGTTAGTTGGTATAAAAGGCATAGACTTCTTTAAGAATATATCACCATTTAAAAAAAATTTAACACAAGCATAGGTAGTATACCTTAGAGTAGGGAAAAAAAACTGTAGTATATTCAAAATCAAAATTAACTGCTGGGACTTCCCTGGTGGTCCAGTGGTTAAGACTCCACCTTCCAATGCAGGGACTCTGGTTTGATCCCTGGTCAGGGAACTAAGGTCCTACATGCCACGGAGCAGATAGGCTCACATGTCACAACGAAGATTCCACATGCCGCAACTAAGATCCAATGCAGCCAAATAAATAAATATAAAAAACTAAACACGTACTGCCCTTTAAACAAGAGAAAAGTATCACTAAACGGAGCTGCTAGATAAATAAAGGTTAAATATGAAAAAAGAAAAAACAAGAAACCATTTGTCAGAAGCTTAAGATGTGTTTGATTAAGATTCACTTTCTCCTTGTACTCACAGCATCGTAGATGACCTCCACAGGCTGAGACTGAACCACCAGAGTCTGGTCAGCAGTACCACTTTCTGGATTGGTTTCAAATTCAATTTTAAGCAAGGATGATGCAGTATCGCCAATTGAAGCCACAAGTGATGGTATAATATCTTGTTGTCTTAGACCTGTTATATACCAGTGTTCTAATTTGGCTTCCACTCTACAATCCAATGAGGAAAAAAGAAGTATTACAAATAAGATCCTTTGTAATATAACAGTTTGAAGTACAAATTTCCATTTAAAAAAAGCTCCTTTGAAAATCAGCACCATGTCTATCTCGCAGAGTTGAAGTCCAAACTCCTTAGCCTGGCATTTAACTACCCACGAAATCTGGGATTCTTTTTTTTCCTGATTTGGTTTATTTTTTTGTTCTCCTAATCCTCATGAAAAACCCGCTGTGGCTAGCTTCACAACACTGCAGGACTGTCACATGAATACATGCTATACTCAACTCATGGAACTCATCTCCCTATTTCACATAACCCTAAAGCTGTTCTCCCTCATCCCTGCTTCTGCCGGTCCTTCCAATCAGTTAAGCTAAGTCCCAGTTCTTTGGGACCAGTTATTCCCTTCCACAACTGAGTTTGTATAGCATTAATCCTAAGGTATTTAACATTATAGCTCCTTATGACTTCTGAGCTCTGAAATACTGAGTTGGCCAAAAACTTTGTTTGGAGTTTTCCATAATGCGTGCATACTAAGTCACTTCAGTCATGTCTGACTCTATGCAACCCTATGGACAGTAGTCTGCCAGGCTTCTCTGTCCATGGGATTCTCCAGGCAAGAATACTGGAGTGGGTTGCCTTGCCCTCTTCCAGGGGATCTTCCCCACCCAGGGATCAAACCCACATCTCTTATGTCTCCTGCATTGGCAGGCAGGCTCTTTACCACTTTCCCAGCACCACCTGGGAAGCCAAAAATATCTTAAGGAAAAACCCAAACAAACTTTTTGGCCAATCCAATTATTGTAAGATCTTAAGTTAAATTTCTGTGTTTCTTCTCTTATCCAACTATACCATAAACATCTTGAAAACAAAAAGTTACGGTTCTTATGCATAGCCTTCATAGTAACAAATCTATGAACTAAACACTATACAAGAAATATTTGTGAAGGAAACAAGCAAGAGGAGAACAAATAATGAGCTTCCCACATAGTTTCATAACAAAACAAACTCAAATAAAATGACCATACTCACATGCTAAAGGAAAAAAAACAGAGAGGAATTACTATTAATCAATTTTTTATGCTAACTACACTATATTTTTTTGGCCTGAAGTTAACCTAGAAATAAAAATTGAAATAATACATTTTTAAAACTTACTTAAGTGCTTGTGCTCCTGGTCGCTGAGACACTTGGGTGCCAAGACCAATTATCTGAATTTTCAGTATTTCTGGAATATTTCTATTTTCTCTTATTGTAATTGAGGTGCTTACTAACTTCAGTGCCACTATATAAGCAACATACTAAATGAAAAAAATGAATGAAAATGGTTAAATTTTAACTTTATTAAATTATTACTTTATTAAATTATTACTTTAATAATTTCTTCATATTTAAAATTGTTAAATTATAAAATGGTCTAAAAAACATGGTTGGTCTTTGCATCACTATGTTCATAAAAAAAAAAAAACATCAGAAAACCCAATAATACAAAATTGCCTGCTTAAACAGGGCATTTACAAAAGATTCAAAATTAACTTCTCTTAGTTTTTAAGGTAATAAAAATTGAAATGATAAAATATTTTGTGATCTAAATATTCAATTCAGCAGCTTTCACTAAAGTAAATTAATTCAGACCAATCATCTAGCTCAAAAACTGAACAAAATTCTTTGAATTTTGTTCAAAGAATATCTGCTTGATGACTTTGGAGAGTTAATAAGACATGGGAGAGAAAAAAAAAATCCTGCTCACAAAATTGATAGGCCAAGACTAAAGGTAGGATAACCAGATAACCAGAAAGATAATTCTTATCAAACCACACAAGAGAAGGAACACAGAATCTATAAAAGAGTCAGAAAACAACTGACAAAATATAAAGAGTAAATCTTTATCTATCAGTAGTTACTTTAAAAGTAAATGAATTAAATTTTCCAATCAAAAGACAGAAACTGGCAAAATGGATTAAAGGAAAAAAAAAGATACAATGGTATGCTGCCTACAGGAGACTCACTTTAGCTTTAAGGCCACACACAGGCTGAGAGTGAAGAGATGGAGAAAGATATTTCAAGCAAACATTAACCAAAAAAAAGGATAGCTATACCCATACCATAAAAAAAATAGACTTTAAGTTAAAAATGGTCAGAAAAGACAAAGAAGGTCATTATATAATGATAAAGGGGTCAAACTGTCAAGAAGAGGAAACAATTATAAATACATCATGTACCCACTGGAGCACCTAAATATATAAATCATATACTAACAGAACCAAAAGAAATAGACAGAAATTAACTGGGGACTTCAATACTCCATTCTCAAAAAGGGAGAGATCATCCAGACAGAAACAATGAGGAAACAACGGATATGAATAACACTACAAGCCAAATGGACTTCTCAGACATGCATAGAATGTTCCACCAAACAGCAACAGAATATTCTTCTGGAATACACTGAATATTTGCTAAGATAGATCATATATTCAACCACAAAAAAAAAACCCTCAAAATATTCAAGAAAGTACACATTATGTATTGTATCAAGTATCTTTTTCAACCACAATGAAATAAAACTAAAAATCAATAATGAGAACACTACAAAATTCACAAATACATGGAAATTAAACAACACACTTCTGGATATACTCCTGGATCAAGAAAGAAATCAAAATAGAAAACAAAAACTATTATGAGACAACAAAAATGGGAATACAACATACCAAACTTACTGGATGCAGCAAAAGCAGTTTTAAGAGCAAAGTTTATAGTGATGAATGCCTACATCAAGAAAAAAGAAAGATCTCAAGTAAACAACCTAGCTTCATACCTTAAAGAATTATGAAAGAACAAACTAGGCCCAAAGTTAGAAGAATAATGGAAATCATAAAGATTACAGCAAAAATAAATGAAACAGAGGATACAGTAGAAAAATAAAAACACAATGGAGATGAACAAAACTCAGAATTGGTTGTTTGAAAAGAAAAGCAGAACTGACAAACATTAGATATACTAACAACAACAAAAAAAGACAACACATAAATAAAATGATAATTTAGAGACATTACAAAAATACCAAAGATCGTAAATGATTACTATGAACAGCGATCCTCCAGCAAACTGGAAAATCCAGAAGAAACTGATAAATACTGAGAAACATATAATCTACCAAGAATGAATCATGAAGAAACAGAAAATCTGAATAAACCAATAGTGAAGGAGATTGAATGAATAATCAAAGAAAGAAAGGAAGTGAAGTCACTCAGTCGTGTCTGACTCTTTGCAATCCCATGGACTGCACCCTACCAGGCTCCTCTGTCCATGGGATTTTCCAGGCAAGAGTACTGGAGTGGATAAAAAGACCATACACCATAATCATTTAGGATTCCTCTCAAGGATGTGAGGTTGGTTCAACAAATGAAAATAACTTATGTAACACATCACATGAATAAAAGGATGAAAATCACATGACTGTTTCAATAGATTAAAGAAAAAAAGCATCTGACACAATTCTACACCCATTCAAAATAAGAACTCTCAAGAAATTTGGTATAGAAAGAATGAATCTCAGCATGACAAGCCCACAGCTAATATCATACTCAATGTTGAAAGGTAAAAAGTTCTTCTTCTAAGATTATGAACAAGACAAGGGTACCCAGGCTCACCACTACTATTAAACATAGTATCTGATATGATAGCAAGAGCAATCAGGCAAGAAAAAGAAACAAAATGTATCCAAATTAGAAAGGAAGAAGGAAAAATTCCTATCTTTGCACATGGTATCATCTTACATAGAGAAAATCCTTGATTCCATAAAAAAAGAACTTATGAAAAATTCAGTAAAGTTGCAGGATACAAAATTAACAAATGAAAATCAGTTGTGTTTCTATACACTAATGAGTTATTTGAGAAATAAATTTTAAGTGATCCCATTTACAACAGCAAAAAGAAAAAACAATAAAATACTTAGGAATAAACTTAACCAAAGAGGTGAAAGATCTCTGCACTGAAAACTAAAAGACAGTCATGAACGAAACTACAGAAAACATCAACAGAGAAGCTATGTCTTATTTATGGACTCTTAAAATGTACATACTACCTAAAGTAATCTATAGATTCAACACAATCCCTGCAAGACTGCAATGGCATTTTGCACGGAACTACAAAAGACCCTGAATAGCAAAAGCAATCTTGAGGAGAAAAAAAAATACCCAAAGCTATAGGCATGACATGTCCTAATTTCAAACTATATTACAAAGCTACAGAACTCAAAACAGGATGGTGCTAGCATTAGAACAGGCACATGGACCAATAGAACTTAATCAAGAGCACAGACATAAATTCATACACATAGGGTCTATTAACATTTTACAAAATAATCAAGAATATTCAATAGGACAAAGATTTTATTAAGTGGTGCTAAAAAAAAAAAACTGGATATTCATGTGCAAAAGAATGAAATTGGTCCCCTATCTTACACCACTCACAAAAAATAACTAGAAATGGATTAATGACTTAACTGTAAGACCTGAAACTATAACTCCTAGAAGAAAACAGAGAGAAAAAGCTCCTTGGCGGCAATCTTGATAATGATTCAATGGCTATGACACCGAGCAGAAGGAAGAGAAGCAAAAATAAGCAGGACAATATCAAACTAAAAAGCTTCTGCACAGGAAAAATAAAATCACAAAATGAAAATGCAATCAACAGAATGGGAGAAAATATTTGCATACCACATACCTGATAAGGGGTTAGTAAGAAAAATACAAAAGGAACTCATATAACTCAACATCAAGAGAACAAATAATCCAATTAAAGGTACAAGCTATTATATATAAAATAATAAGCAAGAGGAATACATTATATGTCACAGGGAAATGGAGTCAGTATTTTCTAAAAACTTTAAATGGAGGCTAATCTATAAAAATATTAAATCACTATGATGTACACCTGAAACTAACCTAATAGTATAAATCAACTCTACTTCAATTTTAAAAGATTAAGCAATAGTTTTATATGGAGGAAAATACAGTCAATGTACTTTAGAAAAAAAAAAACCACAATGAGGTATCCCTTCATACCTCTTAGAACGGCTATCATTCTATGCCAATTTGCATTCCCACCCTTGTACACTGTGGGTGGGAATGTAAACTGGCATTGTTGTTTAGTCACTAAGTCATGTCCAACTCTTTTGTGACTCACAAAAGGGAGCCCACCAGGCTCCTCTGTCCATGGGATTTCCCGGGCAAGAACACTAGAGTGGGTTGCCATTCCCTTCTCCAGGGGATCTTCCCAACCCCAGGATCAAATCTGAGTCTCCTGCACTGGTAGGAGGATTCCTTACCACTAAGCCACCTGGGAAGCCCATAAATCGGTATCATCAGTATATAAACCAGTGAGGAGGCTTCTCAAAAATTAAATAGAGAAGTACTAAATGATCCAGCAATTCCACATCTGGATATTTACCTGAAGGAAATAAAATCAATATCCCAAAGAGAAACGTGCACGCCCACATTCACTGCAGCATTATTCACAAAAGCCAAGACACTGCAACAGCCTAAGTTTCCAAGGACAGATGAAAAAATAAAGAAAATGTGGTGTGGATATACATGATGGAATATTATTTAGCCACAAAAAGGACGGAAATCCTGCAATGACATATATGTAGCTTGAGGACATTATGCTAAGTGAAGTAAGTCACTTATATGTGGAACCTAAAAAGATAAGATTCACAGGAACAGAGAATAGACTGGTGGGTACCAGGAACAGGGAGCAGGGTTTTGGGGAAATACATAGAGGCAGTCAAAGCTACAAACTTCCAGTCATAAGATGAATAATTTCTAAGGATGTCATGTAATTTAATGTAACAAATACATAAAAGGCTTCTACAAATCAACAAGAAAAAGCCAACCCAATAAGAAACAAGAGATTCAAAAGTCACTTCACAAAAAAGGATATACAAAAAAGTGAAAAACCTCTTCAGTTATCCAAGAAATACAAATTTAAATCACAATGAAATACTACATATTCACCATTTAGAATGGATAAATTTAAAGGATTGATAATGATAAGAGTTGGTAAAGACGTGGAATAATGAGAATCCTCATATACTACTGATAGAAATGTTTTTCACATTGGAAAAGTATTTAGCAGAATCTATTGGAAGTTAAATATACTCATACCCTATGATACAGCAATTCCATTCCAACGGATATAATGAGCAGAAAACCTCATATGCCCACTAAAAGACATTTACAAGCAGTTAACAGTGTAACAACCAAAAAACAGGAACAACCCAAATGTCAATCAACAAAAGTATAAATAAAGTGGTATTTCCAAATGAAAATACCTACACAGCAATGAAAATGAGCAAAATACAACTAGTCAAAGAACAGACACAGATCTCATAATAATGCCCTATCTATTGCAAGGTCCATAAATTAACCTTGATGGTAATTACATAGTTGTGCTTTATGACAAATCCAATGAGCAACACATTTTGATTTAGCTCACTCTTTCATACAGGAGTTATATTTCACACACACAAGAAAGATAAAATTTTAAAAGACTTAATTACCTCTGCAATAAGTACTTTTTATCAGGTTAGTCTCACACTCATTAAAGCAAGTAAATCAAAAGTTGGAGACAGTTTTAAATGGTAAGGTCTGACCGAAACATTTAACAAAGAGTAAAGCAAAACTTCCACACTGTGGTGCTGGAATAGCATCACCAGCTCAGTGGACACGAATGTGAGCAAACTCCTGGAAGTAGAGGACAGAGCCTGGCATGCTGCAGACCATGAGGAGGCAAAGAGTCCCACACGCCTTAGCCTGAACAACAACAAAGCAGAAACAAACTGCAACATGCTTTTACCAGCTACTTTAAAAACCAATAACTTGTTTAATCCAGTTCAAGATAATACAGAAAAATGAAACCACCTGAATAGTTACCACCTAAATAATTACCTGCTTGGGTAAAGTTAGGTTGTGAGTGCTCTCACTATAACCAATGGCCGTGAAAAGCTTATCTTTTTCCTCTGGTGTCATGAGGTCATCAATAGCTATAAAAAGACAATATTTTAAGAAATCAACTGCTTCAGTCTTACAGAGACTGTGAATAAAATCAAACCAAATTAACAGCTGGCCTAAATTTATACACACAAACACTGAAGCAAAAGCAGCAATGTAATTTCCTCTAGTATACTATGTTGACTTGTTAAACATCATGTATTTTGCTTATTTAGGTCAAGAAAATGCAGATATAACATCAAGGCAACTCATGTGTCATGCAGCAATTTTACAATCTCCTAAGTATTTTAAAAATTAAGTGAAACATCTAATTAAATATCTATGTACAAAATAACAATAAAGAATGCTACATGTGAGATTTCTGAATTTCAACTTTCAAATTTTTACACAATTGACTTTTCTCAAAAATTCAAAGTCTCCTTTTAAATAAACATGGAAATGTTCCATCCTGATGTATCTGCTTATATGTTTACTATACTGAGCTACTTTTACTTCAAAATTATTACAAAGTAAAATTCAACTAACTAGCTAAAGCATAATTTATATATTTTTTCCTTACCAGCGTGCAATAAGTCATATGACTTGGAACTTACTTTCAGGAATCAAAGATTCTTCATCTTTTTTCTTAGATTCCTTCTTACCCCAAAACCCACTAAACCAGCCTCCACGTTTCTCGGCTGTGTCAGTAGACTTTTTCTTCAATTTTTGTCCTGATCGAATCACCTAAAAATTAACAATCAAAAAGTTTAATTAAAAAATAAATGCCCTCTTCACTTTCAGGTCCAGGCAGGTAAGAACAGTGGTTACATTTTTTTAACACTACATTAAGTTTTTTAAAAGCAGTCAATACAGCTAGTTCCTTCTGAACTGATTCTCAGCATTATCTGGTTAATACAATCTCACTATTAATTACTTCCCACACGTACTGACAGCTTTCTGATGAAGTTGCATGTTGTGAGTGATTCAGAAAAGGTTTCAAGTAAAATTCTTCTGAGCAATGTGTCTTCTAAACTTATAAGGTAAGAGGTCAAGCGGACAGCAAGGTTTTAAAATGAAAAGTTCCCTGAAAGGAAGATACTCCCACTCTCGAAAGTAAAATTTAACAATCTTATTTCATAATTCATACACACGGTTGACTTGCTAACTATGAACATAGTTTGGGGACAGAATATAAATAAAATTAGAAAGTGCTGAAATCTCATTTCATCCTCTTTCTCAACAAATCTTGGCTTATCTGCCGCTCCTTTTCTTCACCCCTTTCTAGTAAAATACAGATGAATAACTCAAGAGTAGAAAACAAAAGATTAAAAAGAATAAAGGGTTTGAATAATTTAGACTCTATCTTCTCATTCCCTGAATAAGTAAATAATTTTCCCACTTTAAATTTAAAATATTTTAAATTGGAAGTGAATTGGTAACATACTGCAAGCTTCAGTGTATACCAAAAAGTGAAATAATCCAAAAGAGAAGTTAAAGAAAAGAGCTGAATTATACAGTAAAGAGAACAGTTTGATTAACAACTCAATTTAAACTATCTTTGACAAGTAGATATTATATAGGGAAACAGGTCTATATCTGTCCACAAAATCACTGATGGTCTCAGTTATATCTCAGCTGTAACTATCTTTTGTCAAGCTTAACCCATCTTCAAGAGTCAGAAATGTAATGGGTAAAAGAAAATACATAGCTGGTTGGTTTATATTCTACATGAAATAATATTTAACTTCTTTGTTCTCCTAGCATAGATTAGTATGCATTTTTATTTTTCACAGTAAAATATATCTATATGAGACCAAAAAGAACTTTTACAGTGTATATAAAACCTAATATGAACAGGGATGCAGATCCCTTTCACTTTTTCCTAAATACCACCTCTATTGCCTTCACTTCCCTTCCTTAGCCAGCTAAGGGGCCAAGGTAAATAACTTCAGCCAATCCTCAACCTACATTCTAAACTCTCTGGCCCTGCAGATTTTTTATTATAATGAAAAAGCATCAATTTTGGATGAATCTAATTGTCATCTCTTCATCTACATCCCACCCTTCTTTAGCTACAACAACTAATAATTTATCTTCTTACTTCAATTTTCAAGCAACTGGTTAAGTGTTATTAAGAATATCTAATTAAATTGAAGCCACTTAATTTAAGGAGGATTGGAATTAACTGTTTCTCTGGAAAACTACTCCTCTAATTCACAGGAACAATCCACAGCAGTAGCAAATACCTTTTTTTTTTTTTCCATTTATTTTTATAAGTTGGAGGCTAATTACTTTACAACATTGCAGTGGTTTTTGTCATACATTGAAATGAATTAGCCATGGATTTACATGTATTCCCCATCCCGGTCCCCCCTCCC
Organism: Odocoileus virginianus; assembly: GCF_023699985.2. Lineage (NCBI taxonomy): Eukaryota > Metazoa > Chordata > Mammalia > Artiodactyla > Cervidae > Odocoileus > Odocoileus virginianus. The sequence continues at coordinate 37,138,985 of NC_069679.1, read as the reverse complement.
ACCTCCCTCTCCACCCGATCCCTCTGGGTCTTCCCAGTGCACCAGGCCTGAGCACTTGTCTCATGCATCCAACCTGGACTGGTGATCTGTTTCACCCTAGATAATATATATGTTTCGATGCTGTTCTCTTGAAACATCCCACCCTCGCCTTCTCCCACAGAGTCCACAAGTCTGTTCTATACAGCTGAGTCTCTTTTTCTGTTTTGCATATAGGGTTATTGTTACCATCTTTCTAAATTCCATATATATGTGTTAGTATACTGTAATGGTCTTTATCTTTCTGGCTTACTTCGCTCTGTATAATGGGCTCCAGTTTCATCCATCTCATTAGAACTGATTCAAATGAATTCTTTTTAATGGCTGAGTAATATTCCATGGTGTATATGTACCACAGCTTCCTCATCCATTCGTCTGCTGATGGGCATCTAGGTTGCTTCCATGTCCTGGCTATTATAAACAGTGCTTAACATTGGGGTGCACGTGTCTCTTTCAGATCTGGTTTCCTCGGTGTGTATGCCCAGAAGTGGGATTGCTGGGTCGTATGGCAGTTCTATTTCCAGCCTTTTAAGAAATCTCCACACTGTTTTCCATAGTGGCTGTACTAATTTGCATTCCCACCAACAGTGTAAGAGGGTTCCCTTTTCTCCACACCCTCTCCAGCATTTATTGCTTGTAGACTTTTGGATAGCAGCCATCCTGACTGGCGTGTAATGGTACCTCATTGTGGTTTTGATTTGCATTTCTCTGATAATGAGTGATGCTGAGCATCTTTTCATGTGTTTTTTTGCCATCTGTATGTCTTCCTAGGAAGCAATGTCTTCCTAGGAAGCAAATACCTTTTAAAATACTCAGACACTCTCTGACCCACCTTGAGGAATTTGTCCTTAAAAAAATAAGAAATGCTTCAGAAAATGTAACGACAAGGCTACTCACTGTAGTGTCATTTATAATTAAATATAACCGGGAGAAAACTGCCAAGCAAATTCTAGTACACAAACAGAATGGAATACTGGTCAGTTATTCAAAATTATATTAGATAAACAATTCTATGGAATACTATATAAAACCGAACACAATTTTTTTTTTAAGAAACAAAAGTGTTAGTCACTCAGTCATGTCCAACTCTGCAATTCCACAGACTGTAGCTCATCAGGCTCCTCTGTCCATGGAATTCTCTTGGCAAGAATACTGGAGTAGGTTGCCATTCCCTTCTTCAGGAGATCTTCCCTACCCAGGGATTGAACCCAGGTCCCCTGCATTGCAGACAGTTTCTCTACCGTCTGAGCCATAGAAGTAATTTAGAAAACCTTTCCTTGACTCCACAATGCCCACCAGTTGCCACCCTTTATCTTATTTTCCACTTACAATGAAGTATCAGGACTACCTGCGCTTACTCTCTCCAATTCCTCATCTTCCACTTTCTCTCATTCCTATCAAATTTCTACCTATAATATCCTATAAAATTTGCTTTTTAAATGATTTCTTTATGGCTAAATCCAATGATGAACTTTCAGTTCAGTATGAAACTGATCTAAACGAAAGCAGCAAAAGTTTAGAGACCTGAAGCAGGATATAAATCATCTGCATGAGTCTCAAACTACTGTATTACTCATGTGCAAAACAGACTCAAACCATCACACCAAACGCTGAAAGAACAGAACTGAGATTTAAACCACTATCCATAGAAGGCAAAGCACAACTTAAAATCAAAACCAAACCAGACTGTGTGTTAAAACAAAATATCAAACATTTTGCAAAGGACATATAGTATAATAATCACACCATCCAGAATACAATCCAAAATTATTTGACATAGAAAAACAAAAGAGACAAAGAAAAATGTGACCATTTCTCAAGGGAAAAAGTCTACAGATGCCAATAGTCATAATCAAGATGTTTAAACTATCAGAGAGTCACTGTATCCATGTTACATGAGATAAACAGAAATAATCAGAAATTACTAAAAGGACTGAAATTTTCAGTAGAGAAATGGAAACTATAAAAAGGAATTCAATACGAATTCTAGACCTGGAAGATACAATATCTGAAATAAAAAAATGAAGATGGGTTCAACAGTAAAATGGAGATGACAGAGGGAAAAGTGAGCGTGAAAACAGATTAAGAGAAACTATTCAATCAGAAGAACAGAGAGGAAAAAAAGATTAAAGGAAAAAAAATGAATAAGACCTCAAGAACCTGTGGTCACATACATGTGTTGTGTTGTGTGTGTGTATATGTGTGTGTGTGTGTGTGTGTATTTTATATATATATATATATATATATATATATATAGACACATTTGAAATTTGGAAACCAAGAAGGAAAGAAGGAAGAAATAAGAACTAAAAAATTATTTGAAGAAATAATGGCTGAAACATCCCAAATTTGATAAATCCTCTTTCCTCATTTCAGTTGACCAATGAGATGCACCTGTCACAGCTGATCACTCCCTGTCCCCTGACATCCTTTCTTCACCTGACTTTGAGGTTATTACAGTCACAGAGCTTTCAGCCCACCTCTCTGGCAACTCCTCCATGGTAACCAAGGCTCTCACTTCTCTGACCTATAAACAATACAAATACTTTGGGTCTTTGGACTCCAGGTACTCTAAGCTCCGGGTACTCTAACTTCTTAGGTGATCTCATCCAATGCCATGGCTTTTTAAATAACATCTATGTGCTGACCCCTTCTAAATGTGTATATATATCCAGCACAGACCTCTCTTCCAAACTCCACATTCACGCATCCAACCACATACTCCCTATCTCCAAGTTAATGTATGATAGCTTAAACTATCAGTCCCAGAAAGAACTCCTGATCTTCTCCCATCTCACCCAAGCAAGTTCCATCCAGTCATCCCCATCCCATTTCACTGCAACTCCATCCTTCCCAACTCCTCCAAGCCAAAATCCCTATAGTCACTTCCAACATCTCTTTCATAAAACCCGTTATCTAATCAGATGAGAAACATTGGCTCTATCTTCAAAATATTTCCAGAATCTGACCCTTTCTCATCACCTCCACTGCCACTATTCTCAGCCAAGCTTCTATTATTTCTCACCTCATATATTTCAATAGCATCCTAATTGTCCTCCCCGTTTTCATCCTTGTTGTTCCTCTATCAGCTTTTGTTTTCAAAGGAGCAGCCAGAGTAACATTTAAAAACCTACATTGGACTCTTATCATTCTGTTCTTAAAATAGCTCCTCAACTCAGAATTTAAGCCCAAATCCACACAACTGCTTGTAACACTTTACACAATCTGACATCCTGCCCAATACTGACAAGCGCCTCTCCCACTCCTCTACCACCCGACTTCTCTGACCTCATTAGCCACAGCCACGGGTGTCTCCTCTCCTTCACCACTCTACTTAGCTCCCTGAATGAGTCAGATGTGCTCCTAGCCCGAAACCTTTCAGCTTGCTCCGCGACTTCTGCCTGGTACACTTCTTCCTCAGGTATCTTTCTGGGTGACTCCCTCATGTTTTCAGCACTTTGCTGAAATGCACCTTACAAGAGCCAACTCGTTGGAAAAGGCCCTGATGCTGGAAAAGACTGAAGGCGAGAGGAGAAGGGGGTGACAGAGGGTGAGATGGTTGGGTGGCATCACCAATGAAAATCAGACAAACTCTGGGAGGAGGTGAGGGAAAGAGAGCCCTGGTATGCTGCAGTACACGCGGTCACAAAGAGTCAGACGCCACTGGGAGACTGGACAACAACAAAGTCGATGAACAGTGCTGTGACAGACTCAGGTGAGCAGCAAGGGACTCAGCCATACACACACATGCGTACATTCTCCCCCAAACCTCCCTCGCATCCAGGCTGCCACATAACATTGAGCAGAATTCCATCTGCTATACAGTAGGTCCTTACTGGTGATCCATTTTAAATACAGCAGTGTGTATATGTTCATCACAATCTCCCTAACTATCTCTTAATTTCCAAAAAAGTTACGTTACAGAATAATAGAAATGACAAGGAACAATGAGAAGTTACCAAGTAACGTAAGTCGGTAATTATTACTACAAAGAGATTGTAAGTACTGAAAATATTACAAAGAGACTGAATCCAATTTTAGAAAAATAGAAAATGAAGGAAGAGAAGAGAGAAGGAGGGGAAAAAGAAGATGGGTGAAGGAAGGGAAGGAAGAGGAAATAAAGGGAAAGAAATAGGGGCTAAAAAGTATAAGTAACTAGATACATATGCATGAGAGAAAAACTGGAAGCCTACATGTCAAAATGTTAACACCAGCATTCTGTATTGCTAGGGCTACGTTTGACTTTTACTTACTTTCTTTTGGGGAATTAGCAAAAATTTTGTTATAAAATTAGAAATTTTTCCCCTTCATACTACTGAGGTTTTTTTCCCCCAATATTCCAATTTTATTTCTTCCTGAGACTGAGCCATGAAAATTCAACCTTTATTTTCATTTGAGTAAATCTAAACAACTCTCTATGCAACTTAACTTCTTGATTCCAGGTTTAAAGGAGTAGTAATAACCCATTCAAAACATAAAGTCAGCTAATAAAAATGATTACCTCAACTTGTGCTTGTTGCCTTGCTAAAATTATGTTAAAAACATCTAGTGTCTTCTCCAAGTCCTATAAAACAAAGGGACAAAAGAATATGGTCATTAAACAAAATTTTTTCATCTATATTTCTAGGCTTATTCCTGTCCATGAACAAACAGTATCTGTGATCTAATGAAAGTGTAAGCATAAATCTGAACAGATATTTGGCTTTTACATTCTTACATTTTGCAATGTGAGAACAGTTTTGCAAAAAAGTTAACTCATTAACTATGAAAGAAAGAATTTAATGAAATCACAACAATACAGAGACAGATATATGCAAATGGAAACAAAAATATTTAAGAGGGGGACCTGCTTTAGGTATTAGCCTTATGGTTGTTACTTTGGACTCCCTCTTCTCTGTGCTATTTTAAAATCATTATACTTAAAGGCACCTTAATAAAATACAAAATTTAAGAATGTAAAATTCGTCAAATCAAGTATGCTAAAGCAGAAACTGACTTAGGGAATTTACTTAAGGGGAATCTAACATGAACTGGGTGACCTGTTTATCAGATGTTCTACCTGTTATTTCATGCAATTCCCACAACTGTGTAAGATACATACTATCTCCATTTTATACATGAGAATAACAGATCTAATATGTTGAGAAAATTGGCACTTTTTCTAATATATAATACTAGTGATTGTCATATATTTCAGAAAAACAATTCTTTACATTATGAATTTGTGGCAAAAATAGTGATACAATCAAGACCAGATGATATTCAGCAAATTATATATTTAGTAAAGTGTTTTTCTATATTTCAAAAGAGGGTAAATAAGACTCCTATCTTAAGGAATAAGAACTATTTTTTTACAAATACTTTGACCTCTTTAAAAAAAAGCCCCTAACAAAACAAACAATACATATTTAGCTAATAATAATTACACATTTAAACAGCTCTGACACTAATTTTCTAAATATTATTATGATAAAAACTAAATACATTTCTCCAAATAGTTTATAGTAAGCTGATATTAGGAAGGTATTTTTAAAAGGAAAAAACAGATAAAAACACTTTGCATTTTCCATACAGTTCTCTCAAAAAGAACTCCACATTATTCCTCCTAAAATTTTCTTTTAATTTAAATCTAGAAAAATTAACACTTAAGGATGATTTAACAAATGACAGCTTCCCAATACATGCAAGATATACCTGAATTTGTTTCTGTATTTCTTCTGGGACTTTAGTCTGGGTTAGCTTATTTTTATAGGCACTTTTATAATTCTTGAGCAATTGCCTGTGTTTTTTTATGTTACTCCATGACCACATCCGTGTATACCTTCTTATATGAACTTCAAGAACAGAATCGATTGCGTATTTCCACCTGCAAATCAAATTTTGTTAATTTACATTGGAATACGAAGGTTTAAAAAAGCAGGAAAATAGCACTGACATTTTACAGCTACACTGTTACTGTTTCTGTTCTTATTAACTATATTCTTACAAAGGTTCAGCCATAACATTTCAGTTCCCCAATACTTCAATTTTCTGACTTAAATACATTATGAAATAAGCAAACCATTCCAGGAAGAGGGTATGTCAAAGCAAAATAATAAAGACAAAATGACATGCTGTGTGAAATTAATAATATTCCAATACATTTGTGACACTGAGTTCACATGCATGACTGAAGGGCAACATGATCAAAAAAATGTTGAAAGTCTTGAATACTAAGTTAAGAATTTAATCTAGGAGCAAGAGTATGAGAGAATGTGTTTATAAAAAAAAAGTAACAAGGACATAATATAAAAGATAGCCCTCTAATGTCTGTTAAAAAAAAGTGGCTTCATTACATGTCTTTAAAGGCCTATTAGCTCTGAGATTTCCTAATCATATGATTACATAAAATATTTTTTAAAAATTCTAACTCACCATTGTCGACCATTGGTATGAAGTGGTAAATAAGGCTTATATTTTCGGTAAGGAGCATTTCTAACCATGTAATCCACTGACTCCAAAAGGTCGATCATACTTAAGTACTATTAAAACAAAAATAAAGTTACATCTGTTACATCACAACATGGGTAAACACCAAATTTTATTATATTTTCTGCCTAGTGAGACTTGAACAATGAATACCACAGTTGCTTGGTGATTCAATAATATATTTCATCAAATTTAAGAAACCACCAATTGTAAGATAATATTAAGCACTGCCGATTAAACATCATACCACCAATAATAATATACATCCTATTTTCACATATATTAAAGTGTGAAATAAATGTAAATCTTAGAACCAATGAAATACGGTGTCTGTTACTACTGACATGAAACTCGCTTTAAACATACTTTCCTCTGGACCATCATTTCAAGTAGTGGCAACCTATAAGCTAAGTTTCCAAATTGCTCCAGGGAATTATTGCATAACTAAAGCAAGATAAAATTATTTAACCACCAATACAAAACAGCTCAAATGGAGGAAAACACACACATCGAGAAGACAGATGAAGAAAGAAGAGGTCTAACCTAACAGTTACCAGTACTTAACATGTGGACAGCAGGAACTGAAATGTATTTCTAAGTGTAAAACATACCCCAAATTTTGAAAAGTTAAGAAAAAACAAAAGGATATAAAATAGTGTAACAATTTTTAATTTTGATTACATGTTGAAATGTAATCACCACTTCCCTGGGGGCTCAGATGGTAAAGCCTACAATGTAGGAGACACGGGTTTGATCCCTGAGTCAGGAAGAGCCTATGGAGAAGGAAATGGTACCCCATTCCAGTACTCTTGCCTGGAAAATCCCATGGACAGAGGAGCCTGGTAGGCTGCAATCGTGGGGTTGCAAAGGGTTGGACATGACTGAGTGACTTCACTTTCACTTTTCACATGTTGAAATAATTATATTTGAGGTATGTTAAGTTACATGCAATGTTATTAATTTTAGTAACTAATTTCCTCTTTTCTTACTTTGCTAATGTAGTTACTAGAACATTTAAAATTACACATATGACTTGCATTATATGTGTACTGGACTGCACTGGGCTAAAAGTTCAATTAACTATAAACCCCTCGTCCTCCTTTCACTTCCAGTTCTCCAGATTAGTTATTGAAACTCCATAGGCACATAACCAAACTTGAGAAACAAGTAAAGGAAAAAAACTGCCAACACAGCTGTTCTAAAAATTAAGCAAACAATATTTAATGTAAAAGTGTCTGCTATTAAAATCTGAGGAAGGAAAATAAAACTATTAAAACCTTCCATCAAGAACTGGGAATTAAATGGAACCATGTCATGCATATATATGTCCTATATATAGGAACCTATATATAGGAACCATGTCCTATAATTCGGTAGGACTCTCCACCAATAAGGTGAAAATCAGAAAAAAAGAAAGAAAATTATTTCTTATATTTGGTATTCATTTTATTTTAAAAATATACATATAATCTATTTTTAGGAGTCAAAACTCAACAATAACAAACCAAAAGAAACACCAGAGCAGTGAAGTAGGAACAGTCACAGAGGACAAAAGCTGTTGAGATTCAAGGCTAGTCAAAGCTGTAAATACTTAAATGAATCTTACCTGAGGTTTGGTCAGTTCAATAGCAATATTTTGTACTTCTATGTTCCAATCAAGTTTAGGTGTTTTGAGCTCTGTTTCTGCATAAGGATTCATGTAAAGTTTTGCAGAGGCGGATATTGGCTGAAAAACTTACACAACATGGGAAGACATAAGATATGTATATATGCCCTTACCTATGAACAACTGTAAATAGTTATGTGAACACTGTTACCCTGAAAGTAAAGAAAAATGACCAAAAATATATTTTTTAAAATGAAAAAAAAAAAATCACCACCAAAAACTATTTAAGCATCTATTTATCTACATAATAAGAATTCCCAAACTCAATGGTAAAAGTGGAATCTCCAAGGAGGAAGATGGTGTTCTATGCTTCTAAGTAAGAAATGCACAAAATATACAAAATCTAATCTTGATTATTTACAACTGTGTAAAACTGTTTATCTTCCTTGCTGCAAGATATTTAATGATTTTATTATTTATTAAAAATACTAATACAGGGGTATGGATAAATTGGGAGACTGGGACTGACATATACACGTTACTATAATATATAAAACAGATAACTAATCAGGGAACTCTGCTCAATACTCTGTAATGGCTTATATGGGAAAAGAATCTAAAAAATGTGAATACATATATATATATAACTGATCCACTTTGCTGCACACATGAAACTAACAAAACATTGTACATCAACTCTACTCCAATAAAAATTTTTGAAAAATAATCATTATTGCCTGAGATGCCCCCACAAAAAATAACAATACAAGATCGGAAATAAAACTTAATTAATTTTAATCTTATTGAATCATAGTTAGAATTTAGGAAGAGAATCATGAATGAAATTCATATTACCCAGAAAAAATTGCCTACTACTTTATAATTTTCAAAATGATTATTACAAATATAGTTTTAGACTCAAAAGAAGACAACATTCTTGAAGTTAAGTAGTATAAAAAAGAGTATCAGGGAATATGACAGAGCAAAGTAATGTAATGAATTGTAATTGTGAACAGTATTAAAATTATATAAATTGTGATATCTTATAGTATTTATAATATACATAAGATTGCATAAAATTTTTTAACTTATTTAGAGGTTATTTATAACTGAAACATGCCCAAGAATAAAGTTGGAGATTTTTCTGAACAAGTTCTTTCATTAATGAAACTAAATGCTCTCACAAACTAACAGCATCTGAAAGCTTTACCATCATTAAATAGACACGCTTGTGGACATAAAGAGAAAGTGCCAACTCTCATATAAAGGCAGTTAGCTATAAAAGAATAAAAACAAAACAATAGTGAACCATAGTAGTATGGAACAGAGAAGAACATGGGCATAAAAACTGAGAAGAAACATAAAGAGGTACACTAAATATATACAAAAGAATAGCAGAGAAAATGTATGGGATAAATAATACAGGCAGCTTTGTTAGAGATCTACTTAAAAAAAATAAAGGTAAGGATGCCAAGAAACAGAAAAGATCTCTGGAGAAATTCAAATCAAAACAATAGTGAGTTTACCCCCGACATCTGTCAGAATGGCTACCATCAAAAAGTTTACAAATAACAAATGCTGGGAGAGAATGTGAAGAAAAGGGAACCTCAGTGCATTGTCAGTGGGAAATGTAAACTGGTGCAGTCACTACTGAAAACAGTATGGAGGTTCCTCAAAAAACTAAAAATAGAACTACCGTATGACCCAGCAATTCCACTTTTGGGTATATATCCTGAAAAAATAAAAACACTAATTTGAAAAGACACATGCACCCCAATATTCACAGCAGCACTATTTACAATAGCCAAGACATTCCAGCTACCCAAATGCCATCAAGAGAGGCAAGGATTAAAATATGGTATGTATATAAAATGGAATATTACTCAGCCATAAAAAAGAATGAAATACTGCCATATGTAGCAATATGGATGAACTTAAGAGAATATTATGCTTAGTAAAATAAGACAAAGACAAATATTACATGGTATCATTTATATACGGAATCTAAAAAAAAACACAAATGACTGAATATGCAAAACAGACACAGACTCACAGATGCAGAAAATAAACTTGTGGCTACCAAAGAGGAGAGCGAAGGGGAAGGGACAAATTAGGGTATGTGATTAACATGTACAACCAACAACACATAAAACAGATAAGCAATAAGGATTTACTGTATAGCACAGGGAATTAGACCCAATATCTTATAATAATCCACAATGAAGTATAATCTGTAAAAACACATTATCTATACTTTGTATACCTGAAATTAACATAATACTATAAATCAACTATGTGTATGCATGCATGCATGCATGCTCAGTCAAGCCTACTCTTTGCAACCCCATGGACTGGAGCCCACCAAACTCCTCTGTCCATGGAATTTTCCAGGCAAGAGCACTGGAGGGAGTTGCCATTTCCTGCTCCAAGGGCTCTTCCTGATCCAGGGACTGAACCTGCAACTCCTGCATCTCTTGCACTGGCGGGCAGATTTTTTACCACTGTGCCACCTGGGAGGCTACATTATCATCATCTATACTTCATTTTTCACAAATCTCTGGAGCAGTTTGTCGTAACACTACAATACTGACATGTTCAAGGTAATCTGAATATCAAGACCTCAGAGATTTCATTATTAAACAAAGAAAAGAAAATCTAATTCCTAAAACAAAGCAGATGATAACAAGATAGGGAAAAGACATGGAGGTCAAGGCGGCCAGCTGCTGGGGGGAACTGTAGCCACACTGCCCTTCTCTCTCTCTCCAGTAGTGTAAGTGTTACAAGCTATTTCTAAATACCAAGATATATACCGAATACGCAGTATCATGACACTAACATATAAAATGAATACTTTCTCTTTGTCAAAATAACTTTATCAGAAAACATATATATTAAAATAAAGTACTTAATTCCATGTTTCCTATAACATAAAATAAACTTTTACCATTACTTACTATATTGATGGTTTGGGGGTATGTTGTTACTTGTAAGAATTTCACTTTTCAGCTGATCCTAAATAAAAAATTTGAATGATATGAGAATGAAAAAGAAAATGTATACATTCTCAGCACCCCTGACACAAACATGCACATAAAATTTGGTTCTAAATCAGTATCTTTATTCCCAACTTTGTAATTATTAGTCCATAAGAAAAACACACTGAGCACTATTTACAGATAAATTTCTTTAGAGTATTACTTCAGTAGATAATTTTTATAAATTCTAAATATCTAGAAACAACATAAGACTGTTCCACTCTGACTTAAAATGTATATAATGTGTATACACACACGTTCATAAATTAGGATCTCAATCACTTTCTAGACAAAGGCAAATTAACCATTACAGTATCTTTCTGAGAAATAAAAGAATCTTGGAATTAATTCAGTTCAGAAAATTCAACTGTTCTTTTCTCTTCTAAGTAAATAAAATGACTAAGACTGCTTAGCTTTAGGACATGACTTAGCATGCTTAGTTTTGAATCAATCATTCACTATGATGCATCATTGTAAATGCTTAAAATATATGCTACAGATACATTTTTTAAAATCTGACAGGTATCTTTCTTTACAATCCTCTTCAAATAATCATTCTCATATGAAACTCCACAATGCAACCAGAATGCTATCAAAATGAGTGTGAAAAACCATAAATCCAGTTTTAATTAATAGTATAGGTTCTCATCTCACTATCAAGTGAAAGATGTCACAAAGATCTTCAAAAACAAAAATGCTATTCTTAAGGTAGAGTCAATTCCAAAAACTGTGTTGCATATTTCTGACTTAAACTTAAGTTTTGTTTAAGTTTACAACTTAAACAAAAGACCAGTATCTTGTCCTCATTAGAGACCTCGTATGTAAAATAAATCTCAGGGGGACAGTCAGCTATTCAGGGGACAAACTGAAATTACCAAGATCTCTTCCCTTGATCCCTGGTAAGACATGCTGCAGTTAACATTCCAGTAGGCGCTGAGACTATCAAGTCGTATCAGCTATAAAAGAAACATTGGAAAAATCAGGCAACTAACAAATTGAAGTTATGTATCAATGTTAAAAGAATATACTCATGCTCACTATACCAAAATCATCCAATTGTCATTTTGAACTTTTAAAGGGAAGAAGATAATACAAAACTGGAGGAAAACGAATGTATGTTAGTCAGAGACTTTACTATTAATCTGGGCTTCCTTAGTGGCTCAGATGGTAAAAAAAAAAAAAAAAAATCTGCCTGCAACCCAGGAGACCTGGGCTCAATCTGAGGGTCAGGAAGATCCCCTAGAGAAGGAAATGGCTATCTACCCAATATTCTAGCCTGGATAATTCCATGGACAGAGGAGCCTGGCGGGCTACAGTCCATAGGGTCCAGAGAGTCGGACATGACTGGGCAACTAACACTTATTAATCTAGCATTTGCTGAATTGTGCTTGCAGGAACACTGTTCCCAAGGGGATTTACCCATTCAATAATCAAATATTTATTGAGAATTTAGTATTTAACAGACTCTGTAAGTATTTCAGTGAATAAGAAAGACATGATTCCTCCAATGAATACAAATGGCTGTTTCAAAGGAAGGGTGAAGGGAAGAGGATTCTATGATCAACAAAGGTGGAGAAAGGTACATACAAAATATCCCTTTGGAAGATTCAAAGTGTTTATTAGCATATTTAGAGTATTGTGAATTCCCGGAGTTTAAAACAAAATAAAATATACCTGTCTAACTATGAACAGCTCTCTGTTTTAGTCAGTAATCTTACTTGACCAGAGAATATTTTTTCAACAAATCTAATATTATCTCAATTATCTAATGCCCCATCAAATACAATTTGGGAAATATTAATTTTATCCAGTTTCTTTATATTCCAGGTGAAGAATCTAAACCTCAGAATAGGTAAGTGATTTTAGAAGGTAACATAGTAAGTAGCTGAGCCAAAACTAAACCCTAAACTTTCAACTCCCATTCCAATGGTATATTCTGCTCTATCAAGGTTTCTTGAAGAAAATACATTAAATGTTTGTACTTAGGAAAATAACTAGATTAAAAAGTCTAGTCTAGTACCTTGTATATAATTTTTTCTGCTTCATTTAATATGCACGGTGTCCAGTGTTTGTTTGCAGTCTAAAACAAAAAAAAAAAAAAAGAATAACTGTGAAATGAAGTATATGTATCACAAAACAGTGCTCTAATAACTGTAACAAAATAACTTAGAAATAACAAGACATCTAGTTAACACTGGCTAATGTGAGTTACCTGTTTTTCACATACATATATTACAAAATCAAAGGAACAGTGAAAAAGAGAATTGAGGAGGTTCTAATTTAATTGAGTTCATTCATCTAGAAAATAATTACTGAGCTATTCTGTGTCTGAGAGTGGGTATGAATAAAAAAAAAAAAAGAGCTAGCTAGGCAGTAGTTAGATGTCACTGAGTGGAGTAAGAGGAGGTTAAGGAGAGGCTTTTTAATTTTAATATAAAGGAGAGACTTAAATGCACTTAAATGGTTAGAAGACAGCGGTGGGCAGGGAAGAAGAGTTGAAGATTTAGGAAAGAAAAGGAAATTGACAGAAATAAGGAAGAAAGGACAAAAGGTAGAAGAAATGAGAGAAAGTCGGGGAAAGGCTCCTAAGGACATGGGAAAGGATGGGATCCAGTCAGAGGTGGGGAGATTATCTAAGATTTAAGAGTTAGTTTGCATTTGAAAAGATGGAAAAAAGGAATGGTACAGATACAGAAAAAGGTGAGTCTGCTATTATTGTTGTTATAATAGTCAATGTAGTAGTTCAAGGAGAAATTCAGCCAATGTGCCAAATACTTTATTCAAACTATTTAATGAAATCATCACAACAACACTAAAATACAGGTACTCTTGTATTAATGAATGGCGGCTGGATAGAAGGAAACCAACATGGTAACCAGAACAGTAAGGTGTCACAGGTGCTCTGATAAAATACAAAGGGGAATATTAAAAAAAAAAAAAAAGGAAGAGTAAATTCTAAAAGTAAAAAAAAAAAAAGAGAGAGAGAGTGAAACAGGAATATCTCAAGGAAATATTAAAACCTGAATAGAATCACCAGGCAGTTTAAGGGAGAAGAGTAACACAGGCAAAGAAAACCGTATGAAAACTCTGGGGGAAGATACAGAGGACCCGACGACAGCACACCGTGAGGACCACACCTCGTCCTCTGCCCTCGTACTCCTGTGATCGGTCAACGCAAAGCAAGCCACACGACTATTCCGTGGTTTTCATTTGGTCTGCTAGAAGCTCAATATTAAATACTGACCTTTCTTATGACTAATATTGTTAGTCTCATTTCTCTGGAACGATTACGCCTCTACCTTTCAGAACACAGATTCTGGTTCTTCCAAAGTGTTATAGTATTATTTCTTTTTTATTGAAAGCTACTTCAAATTTATTTTGGAAACAAGCAGAGGATAAACAGTGTATTGAACACTCGCTTCCTTGACTCCCTTTCCTTTACTTCTCCAACACCTGTTAATTCTTTTTGCTTTGATCTTCAACTGATGTATATCTCTACTTCTCTGTATGCATGTATCATTCTTAAGGAGTCCATGGAACAGAGACCTTTTCCTGTTTAATAGACTACTTCTCTTTCCTTTTTCCTTCATCCTCTTTCCCTCCTAAGGCCCTCTTCACATAACTAATCAAAAAGCAAAAATATACCCAATGTGATTTACTGCTCACTGTCCTTAACTTTAAAACATGTTTCCTACCACTCAGTTGTCCAGAATAGAAAAAAAAAAAATGTCCAACCAGGATATACCCACCCTATATACTAAGGACCATAAAAGAAAAAACAAACTGCACTGCAAAATACTTAATCAAAATAAATTATCTTATGTACACTTCAATATAATAAACACACAGATACATACATATAAACAGATACACATGTACAAGCTATTTGGAAATTATACTGTGGATAAGAACTTGACTCTATGGAAATCTATCTTCCCCTAATTTACTACACATTTAAGATACAGCTTTTAAGACTTTCAAAACACTTGTTCTTAATATTTTTATATTTGTTAAATACAAAGATAAATCAAAATAATTAGAGAATATAATAAAAGTATCGCTAAAATTGTAAATTTCTAGAAAAGTTACACATAAAAATAAAACAGCTATTTGCAGCAATAGCTGATTTAGGAAATTCACCCTGAGAATAATATTTTACAGATTCCACAGAAATTTTAAATAAAGTCAACTTTACCAATAGACTAAGTTCTCCCAGCGTGACACCAAATGAAAGAGGCCGCTCTGGATCTGATATCTGTTAAAGAAAAAAAGTGACATTAAAATGCACTCCTAGTGAGCGTAAATCCATTTCACACTCTACAACAGGCAACAAAGGACAATGAATTTACAGGTAAGTTACACAACACAAATGGATTTGTGGAGAAGAAAGGGAAGGAAGACACTAACATGGCTGAGATTCTCCATATTCTGTAGGCATGACAAAAACATGATACCTTCCCACTGGAGATATTTTTTTACTAGAAGTGAGAACACTCACTAAGACTAAACAGATTCTTGTCCAGATAGTTTAAAAGAGACAGTCTCTTTATGTATAGCACTAAAGATGTTCTCCATAAATAAATAAAACAAGGAGTTGTAGATAAAACAGTGCCACTAAATTATTTTTTAAAAGATTTTCACATTTAGGAATGTGAACTCTCTCTCTACACCTTTAATTTCCAATGACACTTTAAAAAACTGTTAGAAGATGCTCAAGATCCTTAATATTTAATTCTCCCAATCCCTTAACCCAAAATCTGCTATTATTAAACTGATCTATTTCTCATTTCAATATCTAAGTAATATTTATACACAGTGCTTAAACTGTGCCATTGTGTGTATGATGACTTTGTTTTTGACATCTCAGAGATGTACAAAAATTAGTGCTTCATGGTCATGAAAGAAAATAGGGAAACTAGAGACAAAAGAAAAATCACATAATGTTCTAAATCATCCATTAGGGACTTGAGTCACATACACCCTTCTCAAACAGGAAAACCATTATCTGGTATAGCTGTAAAGCGTGAGCTTTGTTTTTAATATCAGATATATTATGGTTTGTGGCAAAATATATTTCCTTCATTCCCATATTCATCTTTTTAGGCCTATGGATACCAAGCTCAAGATAATTTGCAGCTAATTCAGAAGGAACTTTAATAAAACACAACTCCTCAGCTGCTAATGCACTCCCCATAAATTACTGCTCTCATACAATGAGCATCTTTATGATAAATTAAACTCCCCCTACCCTCATTTCTATATTTTAACTATCTCTCCACACACAAAAATTAAGGTAATCACACTGAAAGAGGCAAGATACAAGGAAGATGCCTTTGTGCTTTTAATTTTTTCTGTAGATTATTTTAATATATTTTGTCACTGACACCAACTTAAATTTAATTGCTATTATTTGTCCCACTCCTGTGCATCTCTGTGTTTTTTCATTAAAGAGAAAGAAATAATGTACCTTTCAAATTGTACTTGCTCAGTAGAAAAGCTTAGCTTAAGTTTAAACTGAAAGTGGGAGGGAGGGTCAAGAGGGAGGGGACATATGTATACCTACAGGCTGATTCATGTTGATGTTTGGCAGAAACCAACACAATACTGTAAAGCAATTATCCTTCAATTAAAAATAAAAAATTTTTAAAGCTGATTGTTATTCATCAACATACCACTGGCTTTAAGAATAATTCTTTTAACTTCCATGACAAGTTGAGTTCTAAGTTTGTTTTAAACAAGGCAATTAATACATTAGGCTTTTTAGACACTGGTTTGTAAAATTCCGTCTACTGGACTTTCCAGGTGCCTCAGCAGTGAAGAATCCGCCTGCCAATGCAGGAGGCATCTGAGTTCGATCCCTGATCCAGGAAGATCCCACATGCTACGGAGCAACTAGGCCTGTGTGCCACAACTATCGAGCCTGTGCTCCAGAGCCGGGAGCCCCAGCTACCGAGCCCATGTGCTGCCACTACTGAAGCCTGCACGCCCCAGGGCCCCTGCTCCACTGAGCCCATGTGCTGCCACTACTGAAGCCTGCACGCCCCAGAGCCCCTGCTACGCAACTAGAGATGCCACCGCAATGAGAGGCCCAAGCATGCAACTCGAGAGTCGCCTCTGCTCACCACAACTAGAGAAAAGCCCACACAGCAAGGAAGACTCCAGATAGCCAAAAAACATTTTCAGTCTAATGATGAGCTAGGTTTCTCAGACATTTGTTTGTTAGCAAAGTTCAGTCTAATGACTACAGAAAACCAAAACATAAAGTTGGTATAAGATGGAGATGGTATATCTTGAAAAACTACAAGTGTATCTTACTGAATATGACTGAAAAAAGGGACTCATCAGGAAAGTAAAACAAATTCTCTATATGGCAGTATGACTTTAAATGTAATCTAAACTTAAAGCAAACTAAAAACAAAAAAGAAAGCAAACTCATTTTTGGAAAAGATGAAAAAGCATTTCCAATTCATTACGTAAATGAAAAAATTCAAGGGTTTTCATTTACGCTTCAAACTTTAAGACAAAGAATGCCTATTAAGTTCAAAATATTATGTTTAATTAAAATTAATCAATCAAATAGTTCTTAACCAACTAACATTAAGCTCTTAGTTATCAGTAAAGTGGTTACTAAACATTGCTCCACATGTGTGTGAGTAGCTGTGTGTGCTAAAATCCTGTGTGGTAGAATGTAAAGTACATGAGACTAGCAGCCAAGTGACCTGGGTTTTAGTCCCCTTTCTACCAACCAGCATTGTAACTGATTACTTCATTACCTCTGGGAACCAATTTTTTTGTCTTTGTAAAAAAAAAAAAAAAAATTAGTTCCTTAAAGCTTTATTAGTCTAGGTCTTTAAACAAAATTCAAAATAAATAATAAAGGAAAATCCAAAAATCTCTTAAATTAGCTTTAGAAATATACATATGGAGGTTTATGATATATTTACACATTTAATGAAAAAAGCTTAATGCTAGTAAGGAATTATGGTAGTGTACTAATCAGGAAAAACTTAATCTTGAATTTAAAACTGCCATGTATGGGTAAATCAATAATTAATAATAATAAATGTCATAAAACACACAATTACTAACTTAGACCAAGTAAACTACTTACATCATCTTCATATTTAATGTGAATGTCTGTGATTTTTACTTGTACATTTTTAATTACTTGAGTTGCCAATTTTTCCAAAAATGTATCCTTTTTGGCTTCTTTTGGTTTATCTATAAAAAATAGAAAAATACAAGTTCAAGAGTTGAAAGAATCACATAATTCATAATCAACTATCGAAGGATAGCTAAAGTACTACTCAATGGGAATTACAACCTATTCCTTGCTTTATTTTAGATTTTAATATGCATTTCCAACTTAAAACTTATTTTTCATCCACTATATCAACAGGGAAATCCCTAAAACTTATTTTGAAGTTACATCATAATCTAACATTTATTTTACCTTTGAAGACAGAAATCAAGTGGCAATGTGTATAAATAACACATGGCATAAAAACCACTTTTACCTACCTTTTGAGCGATCAAGACCTTTAAAAGGTTTCTTAAAATGTTTTTTGTGCTTTTTACGTTTACGTCCTTCTCAGTGGAAGCATTTTAGTGAGAAAAGGATAAAATTCAAGTTAGCAGACTAGAGGACAGAAAAGAAAACAAGAGACTTCTTCCTGACAGAAAATTCTGGTACAATTCACCGTATTTTATTCGAAACTGACCTGTTATTTCAATACAGGCAGAAATTCACAAACTTTTTTTAGTCTAGAATAACCTTCTGTAATAAAATAACTACTTGGCAGGTGCAATTACACAAAAATTGAGTAAAATATCTGTACACAGGGCCCTTTAGAATATTTATGACTGTTTATAATATAAACTTTAATTTTTAATTTCAACATTGCCAAAATATTGGAAATGTAATAATGAGAGAATATGTATGGTAGGAGCACAAATGAAATGAATGGGTAGGATGCTGACAGATGACTTCTTCTGAATGATACACCTCACAAAAATAGGATTCTTTACAGTCTTGAGGCTATAAAGAATACAAAAAGGGCAAAAAAAAAAAATGCACACAGAATTTTACCTTTGGCTTAATAATTCCTTTAGCATCTCTTTTATTTGGCACTGCCTAGTTCCAAGGCATTAACCCAAACCTATCTAACCCAACTCACAAATCTTTACATTCAACCGCCTGCTACACATCAAGTCCAGTCTTCACTCTTGGAGCAGCCTCCGTGTGGTCTCCCCTTCCTCCGACCTCCACTCTTTTCTCTGACCTAACCTCCTCTGACCTAATACTACCAGATCCACATCTCCTAAAATACTATTCACAGCCTGTTAATCCCTGCTCAAAATTCTTTTAAAGGCTCTTTGTAGCCTGCCAAATAAAATGAGAAAGTGTTTGCAAATGACACAGAGGCCCTTCCCTGATCGAATCCCTATCTCCTCGTCCTGTTCTATCTTCTGCCACTCATCCTTGCACTGGACACTTCAAGAAGACTACTGCTACTTTCCAAAACAAACTATAACTTAAAAAAAAAAATTTTTTTTTAATTTGTCCTAGGGTATAACTGATGAACAACGTTGTAACTGTTTCAGGTGAACAGAAAAGGGACCCAGCCACACATACACACGTGTCCATCCTCCCCTAAATTCCCCTCCATCCTGGAGGCCACGTAACACTGAGCAGACTTCCATGTGCACAGCTGTAACTTTCTAACGCCTTAATGCCTCTACACGTAGTAGATTGCCTGAACTTAGTCTGCTCTCCCTGAAGCTCTTCAGATAAATTCCCAGGAGGCTTTCAAATCTCAGGTCCAGCACTACTGCTTATGTAACGCCTTCTTCAACTCTTCCAAGAATCTCCAAGGCCATCCACCCTGGTACCTTATACAGACTTCCACTAAGCAATGGATATGCTATATTTGAAGTATCTGCACAACTGTTTTGTTTCTAGTCAGGAGGAGTCCTTCATTAGGACAAGAATTATCACAATATCTAGGCGCAAAGCATATCATATGTTATCTGTTCAACTGAATCAAAATTATCTACATCTGGACATTAAAATAAAATATACAAGCTCAATTAATGTCATAGAGCAGATACTGAGATTTAGCATGAAATTTTAAATTTGTTCTTCCTTGATATTTTAAAGCAAATTATCCTGCCACTACAAGAACTAAGAATCAAATTATCAAGTCCTAGATTTTTAAGCCTAAGACCCTAAATTTCAAGAAGAAAATATTTACTAAACCTGTAACAAAATCTGGACTTTGCTATTACCAGGAGTTCTTGTCACAGTCATGGTTCCCTAAATCTTTTTCATTTACAAATTAAACATTCAGCAAAGTTCTCAGAGAAATACTATTTGAAAAGAAATAGCTAAGAAAGCCAGAGAAGCCCTGAAAACCATCCCACTCAGGTAGAAAGCTTTCAGAGACAGGATTCAGCTGCCTCGGTTTAGAGTCTAGAATAACTCACTCTTCTCATCTGACCTTCTATTATCCTTCTGGTTTCACATTTGTCCTAGCACCTTGTTCTGTCTTTGATCTCAATGTTAGATGTACCATGTTTCAAATGGTTTCAAAATCTAATCTGAGTACTACAGAGTCTTCATTTAATCTGATGGATAATAAATGTATGATCCCCAGTCACTTTCTAAAGCAGTTCTCAAATGTTTTGGTCTTAGGGTCCCTTTAACACACTTAAAACAAGAACCTTAACCAGCTTTTCATTAGGGTGGGTTGTAACTACAGATACTGATATTTACCATGTTGGAAATCAACACTGAAAAGCTTTTTAATAGTTATTAACTTACAAAATAACCCACTATGCAATAGCACAGGTAACGTGTATTTATGAAAAATAACTATGTTTTCTGAACAAAAACTTGTAATGAGAAGATTGATATGGTTTTATAATCTTACAAATCTCCTTAATGTCTGGTTTAGTAGGAGACTGCTGGATACAAATACCTGCTCTTGCCTTCGCTCTTTTAGGATCTATTGTTTAGATTGAAGTAAGTAAGGAAAGTCTGACTAATTACAGAAATGTAATAGGAAACAGAAGGAACATCTTCATCTTTTGCATATGAACATCTTTTCATGTAATTATGGACATTACATCAAACTCAACTGGAATCTGAAATCTTGGAATCTGAAATTATCAGTAAATTTTTCATCTAAATTAAAGCTGGTCTACCATGCACTTTAATACATTCATAGTATTTTACCACACTTTGATAATATGGAAATACTGCTTCATTGAATTATACAGATCTTACAAATGTGGAGTCACTTTATTTTTTTAATATAAAAAAACACACTGTTAATACCACCAAAAATCTCATCAGAAAAGTCTCTGAGTACGGGAAGCTGTGAAGCTCAAAGTGGCAAATACAAATTCCCCCAAATTCTAATTTTTGTTCAAAAGCTCAAATTTTATTGCTGGTAACAAACACTGTCAGTTCTTTTTTCTTAAAGCTGTGTTGTTGAAATGTCTACCAAACACCCACATCTGAGTAGTAACAGTCTGTCAGCCATTCTTCGAAGTAAAATGGCTTTCCATGAAAAAAGTACTAGTTCCACTGCAAACCCAAACAACTGCACAAGTATTTTCCCTTGAGACAATTATCCTGTTTCAGTCTACAGAAGCGCAATGTATGCTTCCTCTTTTGTCACAAAACTACAATGACAAATATACTCAAGAGCTGTAATCTATTAAAATTAAATGGTTTCTACTTCATCAATGATTTTCTTAAGTGAAACTGGTGCTTCTTCCATTCCGTTCTGCTTCTTACTGTGAGTGACTGGCAGGGAACAATACAATGGCTACTGGCAGTAGGGTTTGGTGCCACTACCTGAAATCATGCTAAGGCAGCCAGCAATCTAACACAACACTGCTTTTGCACCATCAGTACCAATGTCAAAACAGAGGGAAAAAAAAATAATGTCTTAGAATTATTATGAAAATAGTTTTGACTTTTTGAAAATCATTGCTCCAGAAAAAAAAATTTTAATGAGTAAATATACACTTTCAAACAATCAGACACAACTGAGCAACTCAACAACAACAAATATACACTCAGAAACTGAAAAAATGAAAGCATTATAAAGAACACATTAAGTCCTGGGCAACTAAACAAAAGATACCTGCCACAAAATTAACTATCCTCATTTCAGAATCAAATTTTAGGCCAAGTTTAGTTTTTTGTCTTGTTTTTTTTTAATACAGGCTAATACACATTTTTGGAATAAAAAGAAACTCTGAATCATGAAGTTTTACTTTAGAGTAACCTCTGTCTGTTTTGTTTTGTTTTTTAAGCACTGCTGCCCAATGATTTTTTTACATATTTAAATAGGCCACTAGAACTCATTTGTATCCTGGAGGCAGGTTGCACCTAGTAAGATCAGAAAACACTGCCCCTGGCAGACTATAGAAAGTTGGTTCAATTAAAACCCACAAAATTGGACAGTGAAGCATGAGTTATCTTTTATATTAAACAAAGTGACTCTAAGACAAAGAGTCAGTCACTCTTACTCAAGGGGCAGATTTGTTCAGAGAAACTCCTTTCAGGGTAATTTCATTCACGCTATGAAATCTGCCATGCAACTAATTCTTCCATTTGTCATAATGAACCTAAAAATTAAAGAAGTTTCTAGCAGCAAAAGTAATTCTATCATAATGCTTAACATTGTTTATATCTTGAGATAGAGATGCCACTTGCTTGTCATTTAATCAAAACAAATTTTAAGTGTGACTAAGTTAATATAACAAGTTCCTAAAAAGTTATAGAAAATAAGAGTTAAATAAAATTACTGTTTAAAATATTAGAACTTATTTTAATGTGTTTGGTAAACTTCCTAAGATACCAAAAAATCCTACTGTAAATCCTAAAGCAGTCAGCCTTCAGATCTGCCTTTTTTGTGAGGCTGTCCAGGACAGTAGTCTGCACATGCTGTCAAGCTACTACACAGGTGAAGCAAATCAGGGAGGATAAGAGAAGCAAGTCAGGGAAACATCTTTTATCAAGGGCCTAAATAAAGTCTCACTCAAAAAACAAAGGTTCCATTTTATTGCTCTTTACAAGTTTGAAAACCACTGCTACAGAAGATATTATTTAATTGAAAAACTACTATACTATAGAACAAAGTCAAAAAAGGTAGTCCTGATTTAGAAGTTATCCACAGATCAAACTGTAAACTGCATAAGGGCAGTGGACTGGGTCTGTTTCACCCCATGAACACTGAGCATCCAGCATGGTCTTCCTACTAGAAGACATGAAGCGTTTGGTGAGTGAATAAATGGATGCAGAAGGTGGAAGAAAGAAAATGACAGTGAAGGGGAAAAACATGAATTACATTTCCATATTTTATAAAAGGATGACATGCCATATAAACTCCATTAAAAGCACACACATGGGTAAGAATATAATTTTGTATGTAGCTCAGTATAATTAACCATGCATACCCACCAGGCTTGATGTCCTTGTAAACAAAGTTTTCCAAGCCATATATGAACTCCCCAGAATGTGTGCCTGCATCCGCACGGCAGCAATAACCAAAATGCAAAGCATTTTAAAGACATCCTGAATTTCACATGTAACATATGTCTGAACTTAGTTCAAAGAATTAGACATTATGTAACAGAGTAAGTAAAATGCAGTGACACTAAAGCAACTTACTTCTACAGAAATATTCTCAAGTGACACCATTTCCATTCTTTCAACACACAAGCTTTGTTTTCATACATTAAAACAAAAACTCTTAATAATTAAAATGATAACAATTAATACTTTCAAGTTAAGCAAAACAGACAAACACCAATTATGGCTAATGTCTCACTGATTTACCCCATTTTCAAAGAGAGCAAAAATCTGCTATTTTGGTTCCCTTTCTGCCCACCATTTGTTCATTTTCAGAACAAAACATTGCTGCAATATTTATGCTAATTTTAGGGTTAGCTGAAATGAATTCATCTTATTTTAGTATCATGTTCCCTTCAAGACACACTGCCTGAATCCTTTCTATTCATTTTTGTTAGTTATGGTTAGGAAGCACCATCTTCCATTTTGCTCCCCAAATCCAGCTTAGGTACCACTACCTAAAATACAGCCATGATCAATCACATTGCTCTCCAGATTTTTAAAGAAAAAGTAACTTACTAACTTTCTCACTGACTATCAATCAAAGTCCACTATAACGCAGAGTCAAGAACCAGACTAAGTTCAAATTCTAGCTCTAACATTTTCTAACAGCATAACCCAGAACAAGCTTTTAACGTCCAGCTTTCTCGACTATAAAATGGGAACAATAAAAGCCTTTATAGAATAGAATTATGACTATTAAATGAGTCAGTTGATATTAACCACTTTGAAGAGTGACCCATAAACAGTAAATTCTCAATAAATGTTAGCTGCTATCATTATCACCATCACCATCATGGTATTTAAATTTCTCAAAACTGATATAAACTTAGCTTTCCAACTCCTCTCGAGCTACACTATCAAAGTCCCAAATTCTTAGCAGCTCCCCATACATACTCTACACTTTTTCATTTCACTATTGCTTTAACCTAGAATGCCCTCTCTCCCTTCTGCACACTCAGCTGAAATACAGACCTTCAGAGTGTCCGCCCTGATCTCTTGACTGAACATGATAAGCCCTTTATGAACTTCTGCAATACTCTAACTATATCTCACTAATGAGACTCAACATCCTCTCCTGCCTATTACTATACATGAGGTCTCTGACAGTAGGCTACAGGAATTTTCTAATTTTTGTGCTTCCAACAATGTGTTGAACGGACTGGCAGCAGACTTCTCAAAAGTACCTGGAAGTCAAAAGATTTTTACACTTAAAATTCTCATTTTAAACGCAATATTCTATCCCCAGCCAAATCAAACAAGTGTGGAAGTAAATTACAAAACTTTCAGACTTGTAAGGATCTTAAAAATTATATCCAGTACATCCTTTCTTAAAAGCTATCAGAAATGCTTCAGCTAAACAAAGGAACAAACTAACAACAAAAGGCAAGGGACTCAATGAATTAAAAACAGAAGAGCAGTGAAGATCAGTTCTAGGATGACAATTATACAGCAGAACTAAAACAAAACAAAACAAAAAAAACCACAACCAAAAAAACTGCTCATCAAGAGGGAAAGGGGGAGAGGGAAAGGACAACAGATGTGTTTGGGCAATTGGAAAATAACACTGATAGCCATATGATTGCTAGATTTCATGTAGCACACAAAAGAATTTAAGGTAAATTTAAATAGAAGGAAAGAAGCATTTACAAATTTAAGAAAGAAAAACAAAAGACTGGTGCAGAGGAAATAAAATCACAGTATATTATCTGACCCATCCAGTGAACAGTAATTATTTTGTCACAGTAATGTAAATTTTGACTCATAATTGGCCAAAAATTATGATATGGCCATATTATGAGAAGATAGAAAGAGGAATTAAGGATGAAGGAAGATGGTAACAGAGGTAAATTCCTTGACTACTGTCATAGGAAATGCAAGACAGTGCCTTACATTAATAAATTAGACAACCACAGAGTGTTAATATTTCTAAAATGATGGCTCCCTCTAAGGAGTGAGTCGAAAGGGTAGAGAAGGGTGAAACAAGAAACTGACATTTTTCATAAGTCTTTTTGGAAAAAATGTTTGATTTCAGAGTCAACGTTAACTCTAAAATTTTAAGTGTTTGATAAATTAATATTTTAAAATATAGAATCTATATAGCATTTGAAAATCTTTTGACTTTACTAGGAATTTACTATTACCCTTTACTTTACAATTGCCTTTCCAAGAAAATAAATTTACTACAATGAAATAAAAGAAGAAAAATATCAAGAAGCTTATTTTCACAGTTAACCAAACTCTCTAGAAATGAACTTATATTTCAATTTTCTTTTTTTCCCACATAATAGTGGGCAGGCACTCTATTTTATCAAATGAAACAAACTGAGTAAAAAAGTACATCTTTAAAGCAGAGCAGACTAAAGACTCTATTTTCATTTTTATCAACTGCTGCTTATAGTTAAATAATTTCCTCTCCTTACCTCTGAGTCTCTATACATAAGGGATAGTGCTTTTGTGCTTTCAAAATCAAGAAATAAGTGGTAAAATAATAAGTATAAAAAATAAAGTCTAGTAATCAAGTCAAAACCGTTAATTAACAATGGTGAAATGGAAAGCACATAAAGGCCAGGGTTGTTTTTAATCATTCACATGAACAACATTATATGAAGACAGGGTCTATACTCATATAAACTAGAGAAAGTACTTACATGCAGTCAAAATGACTAAATGTATTTCTTAGTAATTGAGAAAAAAAATCTCTGTCAACATATTTCCCAACTTCTAAATTTATCTCTTTTATACTTAGAGCACTTTGTTGACAAACCTAATACAATAATGTTAATGAAACTGAGTTTCAATTTCTGAATCTTAGTTCTATCCTAACAAAAACTAAACTTATTATCCAAGAAGCTACAATATAATGATTATTTATAAGCCTAACAGCCCCATTAATACAAGCTTAGTACTACAGATGTTGATCCTCTATAGATTTATCAAATCATCCTTAACAGTCTCTCTGTGAGACCCAAAAATAAGTTTCCTAAGTATTAACAATCCAGTAGTCAAAATTCACAAGCACTTAATAAAAAATGTATAGCAAATTACCATTTTGCTGATTAAGTTGTCAACTACTAAAACGGAGAAAGTATATACTATGCTTTCTCTTATAGTTCACTGGAAACACTAAAATACTTTGAAAGCAATCACAGTTATTGCTACACCAAAAAAAAGAAAAAAATGAGTTTGGGGTTTGTTTCTCAAGAGGGAAAATATAACTTAATTATATATATTAAATTAAAGAGTATCCAAGCAATATATCCAAGCATATATAAATACACCGATTGATGACTACATATAACTATATGTATGTGTATTAACAGATTTAATCTGAACTGATTTAAGAAAGAACTTAAATTCTAGTGCTTTCTAAGCCTTTTTCCTCATTTTGATAAAACTATTTCTAATTAACCAATATTGAATAAAAAGAAATATTCACACTGAATTGGCATAAAACAAAACCACGACCACTTTGCTTTGTTTGGCACATAAAAGTGACAGAAATTAAGAAAACTGTTTTCACGGAAATACAGATCCTTGAGTTTCAGCAGAAACATAAGATATGGTTAAATATGAAAAGAGAAAGGAAAAAATGTTTAGACTTTTAAAATTTTCTACCATTAAAACAGCCTCTGTATCTGAAATATTTTAGTACTTTTCTGTAAAAGAATCAGTAATTCTGAATAAGGAAAAAACATGCAAGGAAAAAAGAATTAGAATCATTGACAAAGAATTTTAATAAACAAGCTATTTTAAGAGAGATTTCTCTCTTGATTTAATTAAATATCAGCAGCTTAAGCATCTTATTATAATATCTAAATATAATTTCTATCATTTCTAACATTGGCCATATCTTTTAAGAGAGACCAACGAGAAATGCATTTCTAGTGCCATCTTCTTCCATCATAGAAATACATAAACATGCTACCAAATGATGCAAAAATGATGTAAAATGCTATTAATTCTCATACCCCAATTGGCAATCAGAGTATGATTCGACTTGAAAGAGAAAAACAAACTTGCAAAGGCTTGGAAATGCCTTCAACTCACCATCCTACGACCATTCTGTTTTATCCTATCCTTATTCTTGCTCCATAAACCAAATTAAAATAGTAACCAGATTTATTTTTAGATAAAAACAAAATATTAAAACTTAAGATGTTAAAATGTTGAAATCTGAAAAACCAATTTTTAAAAAATATCCTGTACAATATGAAAAGATACAGCAAGGAAAAGAATTACAGCACCATTTCCTCTAAACATTACTTCACTATATTAATATGCTGAACTTTATTATCTTTCAACAACACAGGTGAAAATGCAGACAAAGAAACCATTAACCTTTGGCAAAAACAAAGAGGACTACAAGAACTCAAAGAATTTGGGAAGTCACCATAAAGTAGCATAGTAGAAATGACTACTTAAGAAAAGTAAGAAAATTTAACTGGCAGTGAGATAAAATAATCACAAAAGCAATGATTCCTAAATGTGAGTCATTAAAATCTTTATAATCAATATTATGAGATATGACGTTAAAAGGAGATTCTTTGGAACAATAGCTTATGAAGGCTTATGAAAGAATCCTCTTTACAGAGTATTAAATGTATCTAAAACATAGGTGTATGTACATTTACCTAAAACATAAACATATTGTACCTTTCTCTGCTGCTTTTTGAAGGGCTTCTTCAATTCGGGATAACTCTCTCTGTTTAATATCTTGCAAGGATTTTTCTTCCTTTTCAGCATCATATTTAATACCTAAAAATATATGTAGTTAATTCACACATCAAGAAAAGCAATAATAAATAAATAAGAGAAGTTCAGCCTCATTATATTGTGTGTATGTGTAACAGGTAATTTTTTAAGCAAAAAACATTTATATTTTTTGGATTGGTTTTACAAAAAGCTTACATAAATGATTCTTATCTATTTAAAAAGTTCACATCAAAAAGAAAAGGAAGGAAGGAAAGGAACTAAAGGGAAAAAGAAAACAGGAAAAAGGATGATTGGGGAACAGGGTGAGTAGGAAGGGAAAAGGGAAAAACAAAGAGAAGGCAGAAAATACATCAAAAAATTTCCAGTTATTATATCTGAGTGGTAAAATTTTGAGTACAAAAAACATGTAATATCCAATGTCAGCTGGTATCAATGTAACACTGATTTAAAAAAAGACTCTGAGAAAGAAATTCAAGAATATGTATCAACAATCATAAAATACATAAAATCATATCCTTTTAATTTAGTAATCTCATTTCTGATCATGTACCTAAGGAAAAAACACAAAATAAGAAAGATACCTATAAGAAGGATGAGTTTATAATGTTCACTGTAACAGCAAATACCAGTTGGCAGTCCATAATAAAATATCATATAGCCTTTCAAAATTGTCACTATCACCACGGAAACTGTGGTTTCCATATTTCATCAAAAATAACCCTTTTGCATTGTCGGTGGGAGTGTAAACTGATACAGCCACTATGGAAGACACTAGGAGATGCCTCAAAAAAAGTGGGAGTAGAACTACAATATAACCCAGCAATCCCACTTCTTGGCATATACCCTGAGAAAACCAAAATTGGAAAAGGCACATGTACCCCAGTGTTCACTACAGCACTATTTAGCTAGGACAGGGAAGCAACCTAGACGTCCATCATCAGATGAATGGATAAAGAAGCTATGGTACATAAATACAGTGGAATATTACTCAGCCATAAAAAGGAACACATTTGAGCTGGTTCTAATGAGATGGATGAACCTAGAGCCTATTATACAGAGGGAAGCAAGTCAGAAAGAGAAAAACAAATACCTTATATTAATACATATATATGGAATCTAGAAAGATGGTACTGATGAACCTATCTTCAGAGCAACAATGGATATGCAGACATAGAGAACAGACCTACAGACGAGGGCAGGGGAAAGCAGAGGGTGGGATGACAGAGAGAGTGACATGGAAGCAGACACACTACCATGTGTAAAACAGGTAAGCAATGGGAATTTGCTGTGTAGCTCAGGGGACTCAGACCAGCACTCTGTAACAATCTGGAGGGGTGGGCGATGGGAAGGAGGTTAAAAAAGGGGGGACACAGGTGTACCTGCGGCTGACTCGTGCTCAAGTATGGCAGGGGCCAACACAATATTGTGAAGCAATTTTCCTTCAATTAAAAACAAGTAAAGTTTGGAAAAAATATATATACACACACTAAGTAGAGAAGCCGGATCCATGTTACATATATAATGTGATAAATGCTATGTTAAATCAAGTATGACTTTATACAGGAAAGACTGGAAAACAAAATATAAAAATAAAAATTGTCTTTTATAATTGATAAAACAAGTAACTTTTCCCTAAAATATCTAAACTTTTCTTAACATTATACTGATCTCAAACTGAAAAAAACATTAATAATGAAAGATATTACTTTTAAAAACATCACTACTTTAAAAGTCATTAAAAATTAAAATACTATAATGTACGATGAGAAAATTACCTACTTTATACATGCTTTTGAAAGAACATTCACTCAAAATCAGAAGCAACAAAATGGGAAAAAAAATTTTCCAATCTGTAGATTAACATGACAGTACATTTTTAAAAATTTATTTACTTGAAAACGAGACACAGATGTACAGAACAGACTTCTGGACTCTGTGGGAGAAGGCGAGGGTGGGATATTTCAAGAGAACAGCATCGAAACGTATATTATCTAGGGTGAAACAGATCACCAGCCCAGGCTGGATGCATGAGACAAGTGCTCGGGCCTGGTGCACTGGGAAGACCCAGAGGGAGTGGGTAGAGAGGGAGGTGGGAGGGGGGATGGGGATGGGGAATACAGGTAAATCCATGGCTAATTCATGTCAATGTATGACAAAAACCACTGCAATATTGTAAAGTAATTAGCCTCCAACTAATAAAAATAAATGAAAATAAAAAAATTTTAAAATAAATAAATAAGAAAAAAAAATTTTATTTACTTTCATTCTCAAAAGTAAATCTGTCTAATGCATCTCAACAGAAGACTTAGTTGTAAAATAATTATTCACAGAGAATAGAATAAATTTCACAAATGGCTGAACTTACTCTTTCCAACAACAGTATAAAATATGTCATCTAAAATGTGGCTATATATGTACATGTAAAATGCATGTGTGTACTTATATGAATATGATTAGTTTACTTAAATTATGTTCTGTTTTAACTAAACATATTAAAATATTTAACCAAAGTAACAATTTAATTTTACTATGACTTTACTGAATGGTTATAATCTAAAATAACTTACTTGCTCCTGGGACAACAAGCAGGTATAATCCCTCTAGAGTTGCAACAACAGCTTCGCCATAAAGGTTCTTCCAAGGAATCTTCAAAGTTAATTTATCTAAACAAACATGATTTCAACTTTCTTATTTGGATGCTCAAAAAGATATACATTTCTCACTTTCCATTAAGAGAAGAAGTATACAAAACCTTTCAGATATAGAATATGAACATCACTCAGAAGAAAAAAAAACTAACACAGTTTAAAACATCTTTTCCATATTATATTACTATTAGAAATAACTATTTACATCGTGCTTTATACTTTTCAAACTTTTTGATAACTATTACTTCATTTAATATTCCCAAACTGAAAGAAAAACAAGGCAACTATTACTTTGGTTTTGAAAAAAAGAAAACTCAGTCCCAGGCAGGTTTAATTATTTGCTTAAGTCCACTCAAGTCATCAATCGAATCAGAACTGATAGTCTAAATACGGTACATGCTGTTCCTAGTCACACCTGCAACCTCATCTCTATAGCATCAGTGTAAGAGAGTATCTGTTCAAGATCCCAGGAACTGAACCAGCAACACATATCAGAGCACCAAAGGAAAAGACGTTGACAGTATGCTAAATTGCTACAACTAGAAGAGGCCAACCCTAAAGGCAAGGTATACTGTTTTATGATTACCAGTATTATAAAGTGACAGGCAGTTCAGACTAGCTATATTCCAAATATCTACTTATAAATCACATAAAAGGCAGAACACATCTTCTCCGTTAGAAACAATGGTGTTAATATCAAGTCCTTCAGAGGCGGGCCTACAGAAACTTTCTCGCCCATAAACTTTCTCGCCCATAACGTAGATGAACTCCCCTAAGTGTCACTAAGCCAAGTTTGGAGTCTATAGGAAAAAGCTACGCAAAGCAGGAGACAGAAGAGGAAAAGGGCATATTTTCAGCTAAAGTTTGAAATGGGCAAAAACCTGTCTTTGGTATCTTTCCACGCTATTTCTTTACTCTCTTCCCAATCACTAGTATGCCCTCTTTTCAGGTCTCCAGGCAGCAAATGTCCCAATCTACCCTCAAATGTATCAGAGCAATTCTACCCAAACCTTTTTACCCCTACAGTTTCCCATGTTCCAAAATTAAATATCTTCTCTCATCACAATTTTTAAAAAATGACCCTATAAAAGCTATAGTTCTCTCAGTACTGCTGATCAGATTCTTAAGACAAAAGAATCTGATTCAACTAAGTCATGCTAATATATGAGTGACTAAACTACTTACACCATCAGAATCACTGGCATTTTAAATCAAGATGCTGAAAGCTCAAAGAATTGCTAAACAGGATAAAAAGCTGAAGAGGAAATAAAATAATGTAATGTAAGGGAAGATATTTTGCTTCACCTGGATGGCTATGGAGGCAAGCCAGTTTTGGCTGGGAATCTCTTACCTAGGTTAAAATCCAGAATTATTTCTCCATCTATATTTTTACTTTTCTCCAGTTTGTAACCCTGATGAGGTCCTTAAACAGTAACTACTTCAGAGGAGCCTACAGCCAAGGGCAGTACATTTCTGGGTCATTTCTAAGTCTGTTGATTTTATAGTGAGCACCACTTATATTTATAATAGATAGTGTTTTAATTGTAATTGTCTCATCAACTCCTAAAAATTGACTTGATTGCCTTCTTGGTGAGCATGAGATTGAAAAAGTGGGAAATCTTCTTTAATACCAAAAATAAATTATCTGTTCTCTAAGCCTTTTTTCTCTCCTTTTACCATAACTCATTATCCTCCCATCCTTGACTATTCTATATTCCACTGAAATTTCCACTGCCTTCCTTTTATAAATCAGGAAATTTTTTAAATTTTTAAGTAAAAGCAGTATCCACAAACATATCTAGCTCTTAGAAAATCAAAACATCCTTGGTGTACTAGCCACACTAACTCTACAGGTTAGGTGTAATATTTTAAGCTAACAGTAATTTAATAACTGTTAATTTTAAGCTAACAGTAATATAAGGGCCTGATAAACCTCGAAACAGAGACAAGTGTAACGAAAATATGCTTTGCATCCTTACATGCAAAGTATCTCTCATAACAGTGAGTAACCTGGAAGAAAGCCATTAAATTCTTATAATACTTTAGAAGCAAAGAAAATAAATTCAGAACCATTGAAAACCTCTTCCAAAATATAAATTTTGTTGTAATAATACAACGAATAACATGTAAGCTATTTAGGCAAATATAACTCATCCATTAACCTGAATATGAGGCTGCAATATTTTGTGCTAATTTTAGATCTCTCTAGTATCTTTGAGGACAAAGATACCACATTTACCCTTGCTTCTCCCATAGCTACGTATCTCAAAGATAGAAGACTGAATGAATAGCTATAACTTCACTGGAGGATTTCAATTAAGCATACAGGGCTACAACAATACATCCACAACACTGCTAAACAAGGCTCTGTGTAACAGACAAACAAAAAATATAATGTATGCCCTAGCGATATCTTCAAGCCAAGGGAGTATCTCCTGTTTCAAGAGGGAAAAAAAGAAAATTTACATTAAAATGTTTTAATTTATATAAAAGGAACACATATTTATGAAGTAATGCAGATTCACAGAAGTATTCAAGTAATTACTAAAGATGCTAGGACAGTAAAAGACAAAGCCTTCCCTGGATACAAAATAATGAATGAAGAAGGAAAGCAATGTGGTGAAGTAGCAGGATGATAGGGATGAAAGGAAGGATGGTGGCATAAGTAAAAATTCTAAAGTAAGAAGTCATCTAGGGTTGCAATTTACAGTTTTTAAAAAGTAAAAACCAGGCAGCATGGACAAGTTGAAAGGACTTGCTATATTAAACTTCCTATTGAAAAATTCCTCCAAAAAAGATGTATGCTTAGTTATGGATGATCTTAGTGTAAGAGTTTAGCTACACAGACTTTCAACTTAACAGAACATATCCTTTATACCACATTGCTGCACAATATATCAAGTGAAATGGCTGAATAAAACATAAGGGAAATTAGCTATACTTAAATTCTCTTTAGTCAATCCTAAAGAAAATCAACCCTGACTATTCACTGAAAGGACTGATGCTGAGGCTGAAGCTCCAGTACTTTGGCCACCTGATGCAAAGAGCCGACTTGTTAGAAAAGACCCTGATGTTGGGAAAAATCGAAGGCAAAAGGAGAAGAGGGCAGCAGAGAATGAGATGGTTAGACAGCATCACCAACTCAATAGCCATGATTCTGAGCACACTCTGACAGATAGTGAAGCAAGGGAAGCTTGGGGTCCTGCAGTCCACGGGGTTGCAAAGAATTGGACACAACTCAGCAACTGAACAACAACAAATTCTCTTTACTAGAGTCTGCAAATTATACTACTTTGAAATTTTAAAAAAAAAAAAATTTGCATATCAACTTTGAAAATGAAGATACTTTTCTTCATTTTGTGGTGGAACCAAAGCCTGAAAAATATCACTGCAGTTCAAATGTCCTTCTAGTTTAGACGGTAGTTTTCTACACTTGGCTCAAAAACTTTCATAGATGTACTAGGTATAGGATACATTAGGCTCAGAACTCGGAAAGCTCTAATCAACATAAGCCAAAAACCTATCACATTTTGTTCAAGTTCAAAAAGATGTCTGAGATTAAATAACAGGAAAAATAAAAAACTAAAAGGATGAAGAATAACTCAAATGAAGAGTGAAGTACTTACCAATTTGGCCAGCTTTGACTTTAAAAGGAACATCCAATTCACTCTTCAGAAGGAAGGAAAAAAAAATTGAACATCTTAAACTATTAAGTGCCCCCAAATCATCTTTGTAATAATTATTTAAATACACAATTATCTCTAAGGAAAAATAAAGTTTTTCATCTGAGAAACTCATACAGGATATGTTTCATAGGTGAAAAAATGTTTTTAGTAACTTAAACTTGACTTTAAAGACAGAATTCATAAGAGAAGCAAAATATAAATAAGAATAATAGAAAAAGAGTTTATAGTTAAAGAACATTCCATTTTCCAAGAGATAATATTTCAATCATATGGAAAAAAATTTTTTTCTAAATCTTCCATCTCAGATTTTCCTAGAATAAATCATTAAACGAACAATCACTTCATCAGGTACCCAGTAACCAGGGTTTCAAAGAGCTTATTGAATTAACTGGGTGGTCAACATAGTAAAGAATCTGCCTGGAATACAGGAGACTCCGGGTTCAATCCCTGGTTTGGGAAGATCCCCTGGAGAAGGGAATGGCTATCCATTCCAGTATTCTTGACTGGAGAATTCCATGGACAGAAGGGCCTGGTGGGCTACAGTTTATGGTGTTGCAAAGAGTCAGACAGGACTGAGCAACCAACATTTTTACTTTCAACATAGTTTACATTCAAAAAAAAAAAACTTACCAGAGCATTTTCTTTTATCTGTAGATTATCCAAGGCCACATTACCTTTAAAAAAAAAAAAGACAAAAAATATAAAATTAATACACCAATTAGTAATAGAATACCCTGTCTTAATGCAATACAAACACTCTGCTAAACGCTAAGAAGTAAGCAAAGCAAACTTCAAGAATTTAAGAAGCTAAGGCACAAAAGAGTTGTTCTATATAGACAAGAAGCATTCGTTATGGCATACTTTAGGTGAGCCCAATGCAAAAGAAATTATAAAATATTTAAACTGGCTAGCATTTAAATAGACAATGAGAAAGAAACTGATGCCTTTCAGATTAAAGAACTTAGAACTGAAAATATCCATATATCCATCATTTTGAATGATTAAGCCAAAATCTTAAAAGAAGCAAATAAAGAGGTTACTATTAGAACAGATAAATTATCCTGTAACCCAGGATCTTTTCCTTAATCATAGTGTCAGTGAATAATTTCTATAAGAATACAGTGCTGCTCTTTTAAACTTTTAAAACTTCAAACACCCTACTTTCCCAGTAATTGTTTATGGTTCTACTAGCCTCTCATTAGTCCAACTTTTTAAAAGTTTATTCAGATATTAAGTTATAAAAATGAAAGCCATAATGACACTATTGCATGACTCAAATTTTAAACACTGCATCTATATGTTCATACAGAATAAGTAAATATTCTTGTTTACATAAAAATATAAGCCAAAAAAGTTTTCATTTCATGTAACTTCTCTAAAGGTTACTAAAATGCAAGTTCCAACATGAAATACAAGTATAAATTATTTAATTATGCATTTTCTTAATCACTCATGACACATTTTTTTTTCCAAAAAATACTATGCTTCCTACGCTCTCTCGAAACATTTTTCAATCAAGTAGTTTCTTCCTGGTGGTATTCTAAAAAGAATTAAAAAGTATATTCAACTCTATTATGCCACTGTTAAGAGAGTCGGTTTCTCCCAGATCTCAGATTTAGTCAAGCAAACATTTATTAAGCACCTACTCTGAGTCAAGTGCTGGAAAGAAAGAGAATAACAATCCTGCTGGTGAGAAGTTCACAGCCTAGCAGAGGAGAGCAAATTTCTAAAATTTGGGAAATATTCTATTGACATCCCAACAGAATAGTGCATAAGATGCAAGGGAGGAACCACCTAGTTCTGCCAAGAGAGATTAAGAACTTCACACAAAAGTTTAGGCTAGAAGACTGAAGAAATATTGACTGGGTGGATAAGAAGAGAGAACAAAGGGCTTCCCTGGTGGCTCCGCGGTAAAGAATCTGCCTGCCAATGTAGGAGACACAGGTTTGATTCCTGGGTCAGGAAGATCCCCCAGAGTAGGAAAGAGCAATCCACTCCAGTATTCTTGCCTGGGAAATACCATGAACAGAGGAGCCTGGTGGGCTACAGTCCATGGGGCTGCATGAGTCGGGCAGACATGACTTAACAACTAAAGCACCAAGAAAAGAAGGCAACAGACATCTCTGAGTAAGATATATTTTAGAAAACACATGTGGTTTTTTGCAGCTGGTTGCGGGGATAGGAGATAAACCCAGAAAGGTTGGCAGGAACTAGGCTAACCAAGAGTCTTCAGAATCAGACTGGCTACGAGAGAGAGATGAAATATGTACAACAGGGATGACAAAATCTGAGCTAGAACCATTATTCTTTTGTCGTAAGAAGTGAATCTGTCCAAATAATTGAGCCAAAGATACTGCAGTATTAGTTACAAAAGCAGAAAGGACTGATGGAAGGGAGGACCTAAATAAAGAACTGCAAGTCCAGGAAGACAGCATACATCATCATAACCCATAACAGAGCAACAAAACACAGACAGACATGGGAACACGCTCCTAAACAGGTTTAAAGTAAGGGCGAAGAATGCCCAGACTGATCTATACATTTAAAATTATATATATGCACATATAGATAACAACTGTAACACTAGATACCGTAATAATCACAGCTGTTATTGCCATATAATAAAGTTCATCTTCTTTATAAATGCACATTGTAAATTTTCTATAATAAACTTAAAAGCTGTAAGAAAAGGGAAGTAGGAGGTAAAAGCTTCACAAGTGAGAAGAAAATACTACAGCATAATAACAGGAGGGAAATTTCTACAATATACTGAAAAGAAATTAAAACCTGAACTAGGCAATAACTTCAGGGTCAAAGAGACAGATGAAAAAGTTATTTGGGGGCTAGAACTGACAAGATGTCATCACTGACCAAACATATGATTAATATAGTAGTCATGGAAAACTGACCAGTGTTTGAGAATTATGAAAAAAAAATCTTTGAAAAGTATTATATGCATAAAAATTAAATAAAGTGGGAGAATATTCCTGGACTTAATTCTGTCAGATGACGAATTACAAAAAACTACAAATGGGAATTCTATTTGAGTCAAAAGAAGTGATGTGCACAGAAGTTAGTGCACATGTGAAGCTGTACATACCAGTTTAACAAGACCTAAGACCTCAAGGGAGGCTTGTAAACTTGCTCGTGAATTTTGCTTGTTCCTCCCCTTGATTTTCAACTAGAGAGTCAAGGGTCACCAGGAATGCTCTCAAGTAACCTGCAGTAGATATAAAGCATTTTCTAACAATTGTTAAGGCACTAACATAATATATGTAAAAATATTAGTGCTCTCATAAAAAGCACACTTTCTACCACAGTGCCACTGTGGTTCTTTAATAAGTGATAGATGCTATTTAAGATGTGAAATAGTAAAGCTGCCAATATGGCTAACAGAGCCGAACAAGTACATTTAGAAAGGCAGATTAGAGAAAGGTAATAGTGTTTATTGCTAGGAGGTAGAATTAAGGATTTTTTAATTCATGTTCTTCAGTATTTTCTAGTTTGTACAATAAATAGATATTACTTTTAAGTTAATACTATTAAATTACAATATGAAATGGGGAAACAGGCTAAACTCTAACGTCAATATGACCTTAATATGTTTTATATAAATTCCTCCTATATTTACCATTTACTATCTACAGAAACATTAAAAAAAAGATCTATTTCTACTACTTAAGAGTCCAGCAATCAAATGCATACTTCCTCTCTAGAAAAAATGTAAATGTTATCTAACAAATAGTAACCATAACAGTGATAATAAGAATGATACATTCTATAAATTATTTGCACTGAAGGAGGAGTCACTACTCCTAACACAAAGAAAAGGGGAGGAACGGCAGCATATTTCTGATTAACACCAGGATGAAAGTGCACTCATTCACTCAGCTGGTAGATGAGTGCCTTATCTAACTAAGGCACTGTGCTCAGTGTACTCTTCCACTAAAATGCATGTTTTCTGCAGATACAGAAAGCACACTCCCGCCTAAATATCAGCCACTTTATATTTAACTGACTGCTGAGGGAAAAGTTAGGATTTAGTTTTCCATTTCTATTCAAGATAATATAATTCTATACACATGCAAGTAACTTTAATAGCTATAATCAGATCACCCCGGGCTAAGAACACAGAGGTCATAGGAAGTTCCTGAAAACCTAGAGGAAGGGTAAATATTTGTGTCTAATCTTTAACAACCCCCCCCCAAAAAAGGGAGGAAAGAAAGACTAATAATTGGAGATGGATAAACTTAACTCTGCCAGCGAGGAAGGCACTACAAGCCAATCCCACAACCAAGTGTCTCTAACCCCACAAATTTCCAAGGAGACCAAGGTAGAAAGAAGAAAAGAGGTTCTGTGAAATGATTTCCTTCTATGATGGATTGCCAAGTCTGAAGGATGAGAGCAAAAGTTAGTCTAGCTTCAGAAGACAAGGTTTCTGACTTTGACCCTACATGATGAAAGTAAATGATGGCCCACCAGCTACCCAGGCCTCTCAATGCACTCACTATATGATGAAAGAAATGTATGCACTATATGATGAAAGAAATGAAAGTAAATCATGAATAAACAGAAACATTCTGGATGAGCGCACGTGACCAGAGTGTCACATATAAACTTTCAAAGCTAATCTTGAAGGATATTTCAAAGAAGCATCTTAAAAGAGTAAATCCTCAATCAAAATTTAACTTAATAATCTTTAAGAATGAACCAGAGGAGAGAAATGAAAGTAAACCCATTAAATTAGCAAATGAAACCAAGCAGGCGGAGTTGGAGCCAGCTCAGAAAAGTTTCAAAAGAAAAAGACAGGACTGCTAAATTATAGAAAATAACAAAGTTGGTACATTTGTGAATAAAAATCCAATGCCACTGATATAATGTGGAGCAAGTTCACCTCAGTCCAAGAATAGCTTTTAAAACACATAATGGCCTACAAAATAAATGTAAGAAATACAGTGCTGATGTTAAATACCTCCAGTCAGAAATAATCTGAACTTTCACAGAAGTTTCACTACACAATTCTTATGGCACTTAACACTCAGGTATATAAATCCCCAACCTGACTTCAAACTCATTGATTCTCCTCATGGCACTCGGCAAACACACTCCGTTCATTAGAATGCCTGTGTGTGTGTTAGTCGCTCAGTCGTGTCCGACTCTTTGCAACCCCATGGACTGCAGCCCACCAGGCTCCTCTCTCCATGGGATTTCCCAGGCAAGAACACGGAGTGGTTGCCATTTGTACTGAAACAGAAATGACTACATTAAGAACATAAATCTTTCTATGTTATTGATAGAAAACACTCTCAGATCTACCACATTACTTGATCCTCACAGCCTCCTGGGTGTAAAAGGAGGCAGGAATGTAAAAACAAACAGGGGCTCAGAGGTTAAATGAATGGCCTAAGAACACTATGTGAACATAGTAAGCGGTGGAGCCAGGGCTCAAGTCTCCTGATGCCCCATGCTGTATTAAAAACATTACACTATCTCCCAAAGAGCACAGATAGGTTAGAGAATCTGATGATAATTCCATCTTTCTTGAAGAAAAAAAAAAACAAAAAACAAATGCCATATAAGAACTGGACCCCACATTGAGAGGCCTGGATAGCTGGTGGGCCATTTTTGGTTTTTGCGTTTTTAAAAGAATTTCTTTAGAAACCCAAAGCCAAAAAGTGTAACTAAAATCAGTTGTTACTAGCAAAGACATAACCAGAAAGTAAAGGAAAGTCAAGCTTTATGTTAAGAAAAAGAAATGTGTCTCCGTGGAAAACACAGAAGCAGGAGACAGCATTGCAAAGGGTCATTTCAGTACTTTTTAAAAATCTACATTTTTCCAAAAACAGAAGAAATTCATAAGTTATGATTTAGAGCTTTTTAGGACCATGAAGACCTTAAAACCTAATCTGCTTTCACTTTGTACATGAAGAAATCTTTTAAAGAGACTGGGTGGTTTACGCAAGGTTATACAATTAATACATAGTAGCTTCCCAGGTGGCTCAGCAGTAAAGAACCTGCCCGCCAGTGCAGGAGATGCCTGCCAAACAGGAACTGCAGGTTGAATCCCTGGGTCAGGAAGATCCCCTGAAAAGGAAATGGCAACCCACTCCAATATTCCTGCCTGGGAAATACCATGGACAGAGGAGCCTGGCAGGCTACAGTCCACGGGGTGGCAAAGAGTCGGACATGACTTAGCAACTAAACAGCAACAGCAGCAGTGCTCAGAATAGAATCTATGTCTCCCGACTCCCTGGTCAATGTTCTTAATATAAAACACACAGATGAACACAAAACTGGGATTAAAAACAAAAAATCAACCAATAAATAAAAATGCCCTCAGCCATGAAACTAGCTTTGCATGTCATAAAATGGTGAAAAAAGAATATGTGGTGCTATTCACTTTT
This sequence comes from Odocoileus virginianus, assembly GCF_023699985.2. NCBI lineage: Eukaryota > Metazoa > Chordata > Mammalia > Artiodactyla > Cervidae > Odocoileus > Odocoileus virginianus. Next base: position 37,097,737 of record NC_069679.1, on the reverse strand, counting down.
TATTTAAGATTCCCTTTGCTTATCTGTAACATAAACTCCCATTATTTATTTGAAAGTATATATAAATATTCAAACATATTCATTTCCCAAGGACATGAGCTAAAGTAAGTGAAAGTGTTAGCCCTTCTTCGTGTCCAACTCTTTACAATCACAGGGCTCCTCTATCCGCAGAATTCAGGCAAGAATACTGGAATGGGTAGCCATTCCCTTCTCCAGGAGATCTTCCCAACCCAGGGATCAAACCTGGGCCTTCAGCATTGCAGGTAGATTGTTTACCATTTGAGCCACCAGGGAAGCCCTAAGCTAAAGTAAATGAATGAACATTTCTAAAATAAATCAAATTATTTTGATAACTATTGCTTTAGTAAAAATACTTTAAAATATTATATCAACTCATTTCAGTTGAATCTAGCTATTTAACCCAAATTACTTCATCTAGAGTCCTTTTAATAGGAGTTCACAGTAACTTTGTCTTGAGAGAGTAAACTGGGGGAAGGAGAAGAAACAACTCACTCTCACCCTCCCATTTCCCTATGGAAACAGGAAGTCTCAGCAAAGAAAGTTGGAAAGCTGCCAAGTCACCACTGAACTTTCTCCTTTTCAAATACATTTCAGGGCTCTCATAAAAGTAAGTAGTGTGGCAGAGCCCCTTCGCAGAATGGTTACCCAAGTACCAACTTCCAGCTCTATTTGTAGAAAGGGGTGAAGTTTTAATTTGCCATACTATTCAAATATGTGGAAAGTTGTTTCAATAATATTTTAAAGCATTGTTTTAAATAATGATATTTAAATGCTTAAGTATGTTACGATATTGAGCTTTTTTCACATGTAAACACATGTGACAGGGCAAGCTAATGACAAGTGTGGCTTTCACTAGGCTAAGTGTCGGCTGGGAGGAGAGAAATAAAAAAAATTCCTCAACAGGTTTAGAAATACTGAGATATTGCTATGTTTTATGGATTAAGGTTAGAAAGAAGCAAAGAGGCCTGTTTTTTCAGGCTGCCCTTCAGCTACCTGTTAAGACAATGTAATATATAGATTTGGATTTGTGAATATCAGCATGAAGCTGGAACTTCATTCTTCCTGTCATACGTCATGACTGTGACTCTGCTCACCAGTAGTGAGTGAAGAACAAAAAGGTAAACATGATTTGACTATCATTTCTCACCATGAATGCAGAGCAAGTGGGAGTACTTAACAAAGGAGCACATGTGGATCTGGCCTTGTTCAAGTCACGAAAGTTCAAAGCCAGAAGAAACGACCTTGCCTCGCCTTCTCATTTACAGATAAGAAGCTAGTAGTCAGTGGGCAGTGACTTGCTAAAAATCAATGAACCAGGCAGTACTGGACATGTAATTAGATCCCACGTTTCCTCCTCCCTTATGCTGCTCAGCTCCAAGAACATCTGGCAGCTGATGGAAAAGGGTCAAGGGTGGAATGAAGGACAATAGAGTAATCAGCACAGGCTTGGCCTTGTTTGCAGAATTAAAATTCTGAGGGTACTCCACCTGCCTCCTACTCCTGCTGGTGGCCAGAAGGTCACCACAGTCACCTCCTGCATCCAGCTCTTCACAGCCTCTATGTATAGTCTACCTATCAAATGGAAGCGAGAGCAGCAGAATTCTGAATGGAGATTTTCTGATGACTTTTCATGGCAAGTCACCTTGAAAAATCAAACTGAAAAAGGTTCTACATTGCCACAATCCTGCCTAAACCAAATTGCAAAAGATCCGGTGTTTCAACATACCTTCTCAAACATGTTACTCTTAAAACAATTAAACCCTGGACCTGCCTCAAATAGCTAAAGGCTGTGCAACTTATCTGCTGGTACCAGTGTATGGGGAACAAAAACCTAGATAAGCCTTTCCGCCTGCATTGACAGCAACATGCCCACCAGGCACTTTTCTGAACCTTTGAAAATCTGACTTACAAAACACCCAGCAAGTAGTACAAGTACTATAAGTGTAAGTTCAAATACAAATAGTTTTTTTTTCTTTTAAGAGCAATCTTTGGAAATGTGGTATTAACTCTACACAAAATTATTACACTGAAAAATGTGAAAACCTTAGAGGTCATACTTATGAAAATATAGGCATCGCTCATTTTACTGCACTTCCCTTTACTGAGCTTCATAGACACTGTTTTTTACAAATTTTTTACAAATTGAAGGTTTGTGGCAACCCTGTCAAGCAAGCCTACCGGTGCCATTTTTCCAACAGTATTTACTCACTTCACGTCTCTGTGTCACATTTTGGTAATTTTGGCAATATATCAAATTTTTCAAAAAATATATCAAAATTTTCATTATTATTATATTTGCTATAGTGATCAGTGATTTTTGATGTACCTACTGCAAAAAGATCATGACTCACTGAAAGCTCAGATAATGGGTAGCATATTTTAGCAATAAAGTATTTTAAATTAAGTATGTACATTTTTTGACATAATGCTATTGTACACTTGAAAGACTACTAATCTTTGTTCCAAACATTAACTTTAATAAGCACTAGAAAACGAGAAAGTTCGTGTGACTTGCTTTGATATTCACTTTATTGCAGTGGTCTGGAACCAAATCCTCAATATTTCTCAAGGTATTTGTATAAAATTAAACAAGCACGCTGGTTTCCATCACTCGGCTAGGTTTGTGTATCATCACCATTACTATCAGTATTAACAATTTAACAATTATAATTACAAAAATTTTTCATATGATTTACCTTACAAACAGTGTTATTTCCCCATTTTAAAAGGGAGATAAGAAAACTAAGGCTTAAAGAATTAAAATGTTTCTCCTATATCCCACAGCTGGTAAATAAGTTTTCATTTTTCTACCACAACAAGAATTTTTTAAAAATCATTAGGTGTAAATCACTTTTAAAACTATAGAGGAACTGCTTGGCATTAAAAAAAAATCTTTATAAGAATAAAAACAGAAGGAGATGACAAAGCTTTTGTGTGTGTGTGTGTGTGTGTGTGTTGCGATTTAAGGCAATATTCACAATAAACTTTCAGATTCTAGGCCTTCCAATAATTCTCCCCATCCTTCTCACTCTAATTTTTTGTTTATTGTGGATTTCATTGGGAATGCCTATATATGTATGAATATATGCACAGCAATTTTTCAAATTATATCAACACATCATTTTTATTTCTAAAATTCCTTCCTGATACCATCCAAGCAAAGATTATGCATTTTTACTGACATGATACCGAGTCACTTCTTAAAACTTCTGTTTCTTTCTTAAGTTAAAAATTTCATGAAGCATATAATTCCTCTAAGTACCTTTTAACTTCCTTCTACAACCTATTCAGCACCACAAGGTCTACTATAAACGCAAAATACAACCTCAATATTCCCCTTAGACTAGGGTTTCTCAACCAACATTTTGGGCTGAGTACTACAATCCATGGGGTCACAAAGTGTCAGACATGACTTAGCGACTAAACAACACTTTTTGCTGTGGGGAGCTGTCCTGAGTATTGTAGAACATAACTGTCTTTAGGGGTTCACCCAGGAAATACCAAAAGCACACATCTCCCCACAGCATGACAATCAAAAGTGTCTCAGATATGCAAATATTCTCTTGGAAGCAAAGTCATTACTGGTTGAAAACCATTGCCATAGATTAGTCAAAGAAGTATCAATTTACTCCTTGTTTGGAAAGAATAGTAGATCAGCTGTGCGAAATGTTTGCAGATGGAATTCTTCCCTTTCTCAATATATGAAAATTTAAGGAAAAAACTGAAAAGGTCAAACTCTATGACTCATAAACCTTATCTGCTAAACCAGTTTTCAAGTAATTATTACATAAAATTTTAAATTCTTTATAAAGTTTGTCAATGTCAAAGATGTCATAAATATCAGCTGTTTTCTTAATAATAACTGAATAATAATTTCATTTGTTTTACTATAAAAAGTGTAAGATAAATTTATTCAAAGAACAGAAATCACCAACTCACATTTTTGCCTATTTTAATGAGAGAATTAGCATTATAAACAAAATATTTGAGAAGTTGCTGTAAAAGCTCATAACATTTCTTTCTTTATGCTTATCACAAAAATAAAAGGCAGCAAAACTTTATACAAGTTTAGCTGTGGTCTGATAAACGTGAATGGACTTCCATCAGGGGCATTTCCTAAAAGAAATGGGTTTATTTCTCAGGGCCTATTATAAAGTTGATGCTGGCCATGGGCATAACGCACTGAGTACCAAGTCACTTCAGTTGTGTTTGACTCCGTATGACTCTATGGACTGTAGCCTGCAAGGCTCCTCTGTCCATGGGGTTCTCCAGGCAAGAATACTGGCATGGGTAGCCATTCCTTTCTCCAAAGGCTCTTTCGCACCCAGGGATGGAACCTGGGTCTTCCACACAGTAGACCAACTCTTTACCATCTGACCCACCATGGAAGCTCAAAAAGACATGGAATAAATTCTAATGGTATATTTTATTTAACCCAATATATTCAAATATTATTCCACCACGTAATCAATATAAAAAACTGCTGAGATATTACACTTTCTCCTACTGAGTATTTTCAAAACTTGCTGTGTACTTTATACATCTGGCACACCTTATTTTGCACTAACTACATTGCAAGTGTTCTCATAGTGGCTATACTATAGGACAGCTGTAACGACTTGCTGACTGAATTAAAAGCAGATACACCCATTCGGCATCACCGACTCAATGTACAGGAGTTTGAGTAAACTCCGGAGTTGGTGATGGACAGGGAGGCCTGACGTGCTGCAGTCCACGGGGTCGCAAAGAGTCAGACAGGACTGAGCGTCTGAACTGAACATCCATTTGAGTACTACTTTAGATATCCCTTCAAAGCTGACAAAATTCCCAAAACTCTTCTGTAGAGTAAGGAAGTATCCCCAGTGTCCCCAGAGCTTTTCAGGTAATTGGTGCAAATAAGCTTTGTGAAGATGGAGAAGCACACTAATCTACTTCTATACACAACCTCTAGGCTAGAAGCGTTGTTGTCAAATCAGTGTGCAACCAAGCAGCACCTAATTAACGATGATGTAGGTCGTGGCTTGAATTTCTCTCTGTTGCTCCAAAATAAAATTGAAATTCCTCTTCTTAAGAGGAAAATCAATCCTAAAGGAAGTAGTCACTTTCTCAGTAGCTGAGAGTATTATGAGTTAAGAATTTCTACCGACGAGCCTCTCCTAACGATCTTCCCCTACTTGCCAATCGTTTCCCAAACGCTTTAGCGAAAAGCCAGTTCCTGAGAGCTATCAACTGCCAGAAAAGATAACTGCGAAATACAATATCCTGTTTCTCCTTCCTTGATGCCACTTTGGGCGTGCGGGACCACGCAGCCAGTTTCGCTCCACCTGGAGTAGAACAGGGAGGGTTCTGTGGAGTCGAAGGGGCAGACCGAGAGCAGGCAGAGGTCCCCCAAGGTGGGCAGGTGGGACCTGGCAGGGACTTTGGACTCAGGGACAGGAAAGCTGGGAATCTCCGCGCAGCTGGCGCGATCCAACCGAGCCTCTCCAGACCCTGCGAGCGCCCAGGACCCGGTGGCGGTGGAGGCGGGCACAGGCCTCCCCACGCCCCGCACCTGCGGCCCAGGAAGGGGGCCCCACCGAGCGCCCTCCCCGGAGGCGGAGCCTCAGACGGCAAAAGGAACTCGGCCCGGGCTGGAACCAGGAGGGGAGCAGCCTGCGGCTGGGGCCCCTCGGCCAGCGTCTGCAACCCCCAGCAACTCGCGGCCGCGCCCTCTCGCTTACCGCCCCAGATCCCCAGCTTCAGCTGGGACTTGTTCAGGTTCTCCACGTAGTCCCCCAAAAAGCGGTTCAGCAGGTCCGCGACCACCGACTCCAGCACCATGGTGGGACCCAGGCGCAGAAGAGGGAGGAGCCGGAACCGACCGGCGCAGCTGAGAGCGGCGACCAGAGCTGCGAATGACAGCCCCCCGGGCGCCGACCCGCCCCCACGCCGCGCTGCACCGCGCGTGATCCGGCTGTGCGCAGGCGCGCCACAGCCGCCGCCGCCGCTGTTGTTGCCGCCGCCCGGAGCTGGAGCTTCGAGGGCGGGTCGCAAACTCGTGATCCCCTGGCCGCAGGCCGCCAGGGCACCTGACAGCAGGCGGAGCGGCGGAGAAGCTGCTTTGGGGCTTGGCTCAGCGGCCAGCACCAGAGGAAAGAGATGTTAGAGAAAGAAAAGGGACGCAGGAGTTACTGAGCACGGGGACATCTTTGTGGTCCCTCTGCTTCCTCTGAGTCGCCTTCTTTTGACTTGAGGACCGTAGGACCCCGTCGTCAGGGTGGGAAGCAGCTGTGCGGTGCCGGAGCCGACCGAAAGGCTACCCGGCGCTCCCAGGCCTGCAGTCCACACTGAACAGCCTCATAACTAACCATCCGTTCAGGAGGGGAAAATAGGAGACCCTGCACCCTCGTCCTGCTACACATCAGCCGCACCTGGCACCAGCTCTCTGCCTCCTTTTGCTTCCGGAAAACACACATCAGTAATTTACAAGTGGGAGGAGGGGAAACAGAACTGCTTCGTAAGATGGCAGAATGGGAACTCAGTATGCATTTCGTTAACTCTTTCTTTTACTCCCTTCTGTACCTGATGGGCATTTAGTTAATTCCGGAGTCACTTCTTAATTACATACTAACTTAAGGAAATAAAGAACAAAACGACGTAGTATTTCCTTTTCTTCCCCCCTTTAAGTGTAGGTTAGCTGTTAACTTCATCTCTTTCAATCATTGAACTATTTCGGGTGTGCCAAGACTTTTTGAAAGTGAGGCTTTTATAATTCAAGGACTTTTAGTAAAATTTAGCCACTCATTGACAAGCCAATTCTCTTTAGAGAACAGGACATTTTTTTAAAGTTTATTTCAAAAAAACTGTTGAGATAGTTTACAAACAAACCTGAGCGATAATAAGATTATTTGCGGTCACATGTTTATTAAATGCATTGCTGCACATGTCTGAAAAACTAAGTGTGAATTGCTCTTAAACAACTTATATAGGCATTGTGTAACCCCCAGATTCAAATGTTGAAGTTCTTTTTATTTAATTGAAGGATAATTGCTTTACAGAATTTTTTTGTTTTCTGTCAAACATCAACATGCAAATCTTGAAATTCTAACCTCTGTCATGTATTAGGAAGTGGGGCCTTTGGGAGATAATTAGGTCATTAGGTAATTAAGTAGAGCCCTCATGGATGGGATTAGTACCCCTATGAAAGAGACCCCAGAGAGCTCCCTCACCCCTTCTGCCATGTGAAGATACAGCAAGAAGACTGACATCTATGAACCAGGAAGTGGGCCCTCACTAGACCGAATCAATTGGCACCTTGATCTTGAACTTCCTAACTTCAAGAACTGTGAAAATTGTATTATTTTTAAACTACCCAGCCTGTGGTATTCTGTAATAGCAGCCCAAAGAGACTAACAATAGAATCAAAAAGAAAAATTATTCCTTAAATACAAAGTTCACTGGAGAAGAAAGTCAAAATATCTAGAATTGGTGTTATGTAAAATGGATGTAAAAGAATCAACACTAAGCAGTACTAATGCTATCAATAACCACCTTCATCCTTCACTCCAGCCCACAGAAAATAAAACCTTAACCATTTGTTAGCTTAGTCACCCTGACAAAATACCTAGGATGTATTTTGAAGCACTTCATACTTCATTCCCTGACCATCACAACCAATTAACAGCCAATCGTGTGTCTTCTGCTTTTGCATATTTCCTAAATTCTCTTTATATCTCATCCAGACTACACAATCACCTGCTAACCTGTCCCAAACTTGTTTCTAATCTGCTCCCAACCACCTCTCTCCCCTTGTACATGCTCACCAACTATGCACTGGGAAGAATGAAAAAAAAAGATGTATAGACAGAGCCATATAGATACCCATACATTCTTACTGAGATAGGTGTGCACCAGAAAAAGTTGAGAAACAAACAATGCAAGGATATATAAATAACTGTGCAAGAGGATAAGAGATGTCACAAGCCGAAGAGTGTGGTCAAGGAAATGGAACAGAAGGGGAAATCTGCTGGGAGAAGTGGGCAATACTAATGCCTGCATAACAATAACTTATTGTACTTGTATGGTACTTTACACTTTTGAAAGAATGTAACATAATGCATATGCCTACCTTTATAAGCATGATTCCATTTTATTAATACGTCTGCAGTTGTACCTCATGAGCTATCATTCCAGTATTATGCCAAGGTATACATTTTCAAGTAATCCTCACAAAAGATCTGCGAGACAAGTAATGCAGATAATAGTACTGTCTTCATTTATAGGAAAATTAAAGTCAATGATTTACATAAAATTAACTGATTTACATAAAACTACACAGCAGGTATTTCTTTCCCTTAGCTCCCTGAGCACTGACACTTTTTCTCTTTAAATAAATTGAGTCAAATCACCACTAGGCTAGTAATAATTCTCAGAGATCTTGTTTTCAAAGGGTACTGACAGAATGGAAAATCTCAGAGTAGAAAAATTCAGTTCAAAATTGTCAGTACAAATAATGCTATTACCATATAGGATAAAAAGTTTTAAATTTTTAATATTTTACCTTTTAAGTATATTTTAAGGAATTGGTTATTATGTGCATAGAGTAATGCTCCAAATTTCATATACTTCTTGAAAAGATCCTAATCCAAAACAAACCATAACTAATGAAATAAGCATCATTAGCCCTGTAACACATTGTACCAAAAGGAATTTGGACACACAGGTTAACTAAAAGACATAAGCATTCTATTAATTATAGCTCTTATATTCATTCCAGCTTCAGGACAATGAGAAGTTTAACAAAGGCAATCGCAAAGCTACACTGCAAGGAGGGATTGAGCAATAAAAACTGATTAGCAAATATTTATGTTTTTTTTTAAAGTCAAAATTAGGGACACTTTAGAAATTAATGACTTTCGCTTAAAGACTGAAAAATAAGAAATTGTAGTGTCACACTACTACCTCCTACCCACACCCCATTCCTCCTAGTCCTCAACTTTGTTTAGAAAAACAAAGGGATTTGGTGGAAAAAGGAAACGCAGGAGAAAACTAGAGAATAAGAATGGTACTGTGGTTTTTCAAAAAAGTTGGAAGTTTAACTGGGAGAAGGCTTGTGAGAGGATTGCAGAATGTCAGAGAAGATATCAAATATCATCTGGTTAATCCAACCCCCTCCTTTGGCAAATGGGGACACTTGAGTGCGAGAGAGAATTAAGGGACTAGACAAAGTCCCTCAGGAAGTTACTATCAGAGCTAAAATCCAAGTGTCCCAATTCCCTGGTCTGTGTACTTTGCATTACTACACACTCTAATTCTGTTGAACGAGATGAGTAAGTCAGAACACCAGTATTTTATTTGGTTATAAACTTTCTTCTTGCTTTCCTTGACATTGATATGTTATCTTGCAGGTCTGCTTTATTTTTTAATATTTATTTATTTGGCTGAGCCAGGTCTTAACTGTGGCACACAGAATCATTAATTTTCATGGCAATATGTGGGATATTTAGCTGCGGCATGTGGAATCTAGTTCCCTGACCAGGGACTGAACCTGGGCCCCCTGCATCGGGAGCATGGAGTCTTAGTCACTGGACCACCAGTTCAAGGTCTGCTTTAAATGGTCTGTCTTCTACTCCAAGAGCACCGCTGACCTCAATGGTGAGTGATCTATTTATGCTTGCTTTGCAGAATTGTTTTCCAGCTCTATCACTGAATGTTCCCATAGCTGTGAGTTCAGATAATGACAGTCTTCCTCTGAATAGATTTGGGTGTTCCATGAACAGAGCCTCATCCTGTTAGACAAACCACCTGAATACTGCATGAATCATGCTTCCGAGGTTAATAAAACATTAGGCTTAATGTGGTCACAGGGGACCAGCCATGCAAGGGCATGTTTCTGCTGTTTTCAAGACATCTTATATAGGAAATGTTTCCAAAGTGTTATTGAAGAAGGTGATTTATTAATAAAAACAAAGCAAATCTACTTGGCTTGGTCAGAAAGAGAAATGTTTTTACGGGAATCCATGTGTGAATCACCTAATCCTTAACCAAGCAGACTCATATAATAATAACTGCTAAGTGATAGCCAACGCTTACTATGTATCAGGTATTTCGTGCATTTAACCCTCACAATGATCATGTGTGGTAGGCCTTGTAACTGCCATTATACAGCTTCAACTCAGAGAAGTTAATTAACTTGCCCACAGTTCCATAGTTAAAAAGCTGCATAATATTTGAACCGAGGATGGATAACTCCAAAGTCTATGTTTCTTTACCCCTAATTCATCTCTCCCTCCACAACACAGCTTTGCTTAACCACTTCTCAGATAGCTTCTCAGACTGTAAGCCTCACTATTTTAATCCAGGGTTCTCTGGGCTCTCATTTGCAGAGCTAACAGCATCTTGCCTCCTGAGAAAAGATGAGTCAAAACACAATCACGTGACCCTTGAGTGTATAATTGGTAAACGTTCTCCCATAGGTTTAACAGTGATCTAAGGCAAAAAAAAAAAAAGATACCCCACATCCAAGGACAAAGGAGAAGCTGTAACGTGACAGTAGAAGGGGAGCTGCTGCTGCTAAGTCACTTCAGTCGTGTCCGACTCTGTGCAACCCCACAGACAAGCAGCCCACCAGGCTCCGCCGTCCCTGGGATGCTTCAGGCAGGAACACTGGAGTGGGTTGCCATTTCCTTCTCCAATGCATGAAAGGGAAAAGTGAAAGTGAAGTCGCTCAGTTGTGTCCGATTCTTCGCGACCCCATAGACTGCAGCCTACCAGGCTCCTCCGTCCATGGGATTTTCCAGGCAAGAGTACTGGAGTGGGTTGCCATTGCCTTCTCCAGAAGGGGAGCAATCATGTTAAAATCAAACCCCATACCCTCCAGAGACACTTGAAGTGCCCAAGCAAAACCTGGTGTGCACCAGGAAACAGGAGAAAGGAGCAGTGACCCCTTTTGAGTGTTGGAGGGTCTCCTGCAGAGGTGTAGGTCAACAATGGCCTGCCGCAGGGCTAGAAGTGCAGAAGGCCTAAGAGGCATGGCCTAAGTCCTCTTGGAGGAGGTCGTCATTAGCCCTACCATAGAGACTGCATGCAATGTGGGAGACCTGGGTTCAATCCCCGGGTTGGGAAGATCCCCTGGAGTAGGGCATGGCAACCCACTCCAATATTCTTGCCTGCATAATACACATGGACAGAGGAGACTGGCAGGCTACATAGGGTCCATGGGGTTGAAAAGAGTCGGACACAACTGAGCGACTAAGCACACAGAGACTGCATGCTCAAGTTCTGGGCCACCTCAGGTCAGACTATAGTGAGGGAGCACAGTGCCACCCATCAGCAGGAAGTTGGATTAAAGATTTACTGAGAATGGCCTTGTCTACCAGAGCAAGACCCAGCTTTCCCCAGCCAATCTCTCCCATCGGGAGGCTTGCATTAGCCTCTTATTCTCATTCATCAGAGGGCAGACAGAAGAACCAAGAACTACAATCGGATAGCCTCCAGAGTGGAAACCATAATCAAGGAAAACTAACCAAAATGATCACATGGATCACAGCTTTGTGTAACTCAATGAAGCTATAAGTCACACTGTGCAAGGTCACCCAAGACAGATGGGACATGGAGAGGTCTGACAAAACGTGGTCCATTGGAAGGGAATGGCAAACCACTTCAGAATTCTTGCCTTGAGAACCCCATGAATAGTATGAAAAGGTAAAAAGATATGAAACTGAAAGATGAGCCTACCAGGTCAGTAGGTACCCAGTGTGCTAATGGGAAAGAGTGGAGAAACAACTCCAAAAAGAATGAAGAGGCTGAGCCACAATGGAAAGGACACCCCAGTTGTGTATGTGTCTGGTGGTGAAGGGCTTCCCTGATAGCTCAGCTGGTAAAGAATCTCCCTGTAGTGCGGGACACCTGGGTTCAATCCCTGGGTTGGGAAGATCCCCTGGAGAAGGAAAAGGCTACCCATTCCAATATTCTAGCCTGGATAATTTCATGGACTGTGTAGTCCATGGGGTTGCAAAGAGTCAGACGTGACCGAGAGACTTTCACTTTCACTAGTGGTGAAAGTATATTCTGATACTGTAAAGAACAATATTGCATAGGAACCTGGAATGTTAGGTCCATGAATCAAGGTAAGTTGGATGTGGTCGACAGGAAATGGCACAAGTGAATACCTACATTTTAGGAATCAGTGAACCAAAATGGACGGAATGGGTGAACTGAACTCAGATGACCACTGTATCTACTACTGTGTGCAAGAATCACTTAGAAGGAATGGAGTAGCCCTCATACTCAACAAAAGAGTCTGAAATGCAGTACTTGAGTGCAGTCTCAAAAATGACAGGATGATCTCTGTTCATTTCCAAGGCAAACTATTCAATATCACAGTAATCCAAGGCTATGCCCCAACCACTGATCTGAAGAAGCTGAAGTCCAACAGTTGTATGAAGAACTACAAGACCTTCTAAAACTAACACCCAAAACAGATGTCCTTTTCATTATAGGGCACTGGAATGCAAAAGTAGGAAGTCAAGAAATACCTGGAGTAACAGGTAAGTTTGGCCTTGAAGTACAAAATGAAACAGGGCAAAGGCAAACAGACTTTTGCCAAGAGAATGCACTGGTCATAGCAAACACCCATTTCCAACAACACAAAAGGGGAATCTACACATGGACATCACCAGATGGTCAATACCAAAATCAGACTGATTATATTCTTTGAAGTCAAATATGGAGAACTCTATACAGTCAGCAAAAACAAGCCTGGGAGCAGAGTGTGGCTCAGATCATGAGCTCATTATTACAAAATTCAGACCTAAATTGACAAAAGTAGGGAAAACCACTAGACCATTGAGGTATTTGACCTACATCAAATCCCTTATAATTATACAGTAGCAGTGACAAATAGATTCAAGAGCAGAACTATGCAAAAAAAGATCTTAATGACCCAGATAACCACAATGGTGTGATCACTCACCTAGAGCCAGCCATCCTGGAGTGCGAAGTCAAGTGAGTCTCAGGAAGCATCACTACAAACAAAGCTAGTGGAGGTGATGGAATTCCAGCTGAGCTATTTCAAATCCTAAAAGATGATGCTGTGAAAGTGCTGCACTCAATATGCCAGCAAATTTGGAAAACACAGCAGTGGCCACAGGACTGAAAAAGCTGTTTTCATTAAAATCTCAAAGAAGGGCAATGCCAAAGAATGTTCAAACTACCACACAATTGCACACATTTCATACGCTAGCAAAGTAATGCTCAAAATTCTCCAAACCAGGTTTCAGTAGTGCATGAACTAAGAACTTCCAGATGTTTAAGCTGGATTTAGAAAAGGCAGAGGAACCAGAGATCAAATTGCCAACATCTCCTGCATCATAGAAAAAGCAAGAGAATTCCAGAAGAACACCTATTTCTGCTTCATTGACTATGCTAAAGCCTTTGACTGTGTGGATCACAACCCACTGTAGGAAATGCAAGAGATGGGAATTCCAGATCACCTTATCTGCCTCCTGCAAAACCTGTATGCAGGTCAAGAAGCAACAGTCAGAACTGGACATGGGACAATGGACCTGTTCCAAATTGGGAAAAGAATATGTCAAGGGAGAATATTGTCACCCTGCTTATTTAACTTATGTGCAGAGTACGTCATGAGAAATGCCATGCTGGATGAAGCAGAAGCTGGAATCAAGATTGCTTGGAGAAATATCAATAATGTCAGATATGCAGATGACATCACCCTTATGGCAGAAAATGAAGAGGAACTAAAGAGTCTCTTGATGAAGGTAAAAGAGGAGAGTGAAAAACCTGGCTTAAAACTCAACATTCAGAAAACTAAGATCATGGCATCTGGTCCCATCACTTCATGTCAAATAGATCGGGAAACAATGGAAAGAGTGACAGACTTTGTTTTCTTGGGTTCCAAAATCACTGCAGATAGTGACTTCAGCCACAAAATTAAAAGGCAGTTGCTCCTTGGAAGAAAAACTATGACAAACCTAGACGAATATTAAAAAGTAGAGACATTATTTTGCCAACAAAGGTCTATATAGTCAAAGCTATGATTTTTCCAGTTGTCATGGATGGAAGTGAGAGTTGGACCAAGGCTGAGCACTAAAGAATTGATGCTTTTAAACTGTGGTGTTGGAGAAGACTCTTGAGAGACCCTTGGCCTGCAAGGAGATCCAACCAGTCCATCCTGAAGGAAATCAGTCCTAAATGTTCATTGAAAGAACTGATGCTGAGCTGAAGCTCCAATTCTTTGGCCACCTGATGTGAAGGGCTGACTCATTAGAAAAGCCCCTGATGCTGGGAAAGATTGAGGTCAGGAGCAAAAGGGGATGACAGAGGATGAGATAGTTGAATGGCATCAGCAACTCAATGGACATGAGTTTGATCAAGCTCTGGGAGACAGTGAAGTACAGGGAAGCCTGGCATGCTATAGTCCATGGGGTCGCAAAGAGTCAGACATTACTGAGTAAATGATCAACAACAGTGGACCAAAAAAACAAACAACAACAACAGTGGATGGAGGTTCATAACATTCTACAGGAGGCAGTGATCAAAACCATTCCCAAGAAAAAGAAATGCAAGAAGGCACAATGGTTGTCTGAGGAGGCCTTAAATAGCTGAGAAAAGAAGAGAAGCCAAAAGCAAAGGAGAAAAGGGAAGATATACCCATTTGAATGCAGAGTTCCAAAGGATAGCAAGGAGACATAAGAAAGCCTTCTTAAATGAACAATGTAAAGAAATAGAGGAACAAAATGGAATAGGAAAGACTAGAGATCACTTCAAGAAAATTAAAGATACCAGGGAACATTTAGTGCAAAAATGGGCACTAAAAAAAAAAGGACAGAAATGGTAAGGACCTAACAGAAACATAGAGATTAAGAAGATGTGGCAAGAATACACAGAAGAATTATATAAGAAAGGTCTTAATGATCTGAATAACCATGATGGTATGGGCACTCACCTAGAGCCAGACATCTTGGAGTGTGAAGTCAAGTGACCTTACTTTGGCCACCTGAAGTGAAGAGCCAGCTCACTGGAAAAGACCCTGCTGCTGGGAAAGATTGAAGGCAGGAGGAGAAGGGGACAACAGAAGATGAAATGGTTGGATGGCATCACCAATTCAGTGGACATGAGTTTGAGCAAACTCGGGGAGATAGTGAAGGACAGTGAAGCCTGGCGTGCTGCAGTCTATGGGGTCGCAAAGAGTCGGACACGACCTAGCAACTGAACAACAACAAGAAGAAATTTGGCCAGGAGTGGAGCTCATGTAAAGACAAAGAAGTAGGTAGTCAAAGGCATGGCAAACTCAAGGATGTACCAACCCTGCCCCCAGGCTAGATATATAAACAGTGTTCAATAGTCTCTTCTCATTTCTGCCTCAGCCAGGCAAAGTTCAAATATGCCACCCTCATTATTTCATTCCTCTACTTACAGATGTACATAGCTAATATGATCTTGTACAACAGGATCTACCTGCCTAGCATAGTGGCTGGAAGCCAGGATGCATCCAATCAATATCACTTTGAATGAATAAATGGACTAATGGACATTTGCTCTCCTTTGTACTAACAATAAATACCTGACATTGTGTATATCAGGCTCTATGCTAAACTTTTCATCTGCATTATCTTATTGTATGGGCTTCCCTGGTGTCTCAGTGGTAGAGTCCTCCTGCAATGCAGGAGACACAGGAGACGCTGGTTTGATCCCTGGGTAGGGAAGTTCCCTGGGAGAAGGAAATGGCAACCCACTCCAGTATTCTTGCCTGGCAAATCCCATGGACAGAGGAGCCTTGGAGGTTCCTGTCCATGGCATTGCAGAAAGTTGACCACAACTTAGTGAATAAACAAGAACAAGAACAATAACAACAGGTAGATGGGTATTATTACTACCAGAAGGGGGAAGGGAGTTCTCCTGGGTCTCTTTTTTAAGGTGACTAATCCCATTACCCTCTGAAGAGAAGAATAAGAGGCTTATGGAAGCTTCCTGATGGGAGAGACTGAATGAGGAGGAAACGGTCTTGTTCTGATGGGCGGGGCTATGCTCAATAAATCCTTAATTTTCTGTCAATGGGCGGGGCTGTCTTCCCTCCCTGTTATTTGACCTGAGGCCAGACTATGGTGGAAATAATAAAGATAATGGTGACCTCCTTAGAAGGGTCCCATGCTATACTCATTGCCCCCAACCCTGCAGCAGGCCACTGCCAACCCACGCCTCTGCTGGAGACTCCTGAACACTCACGGGCAAGTCTGGGTCAGTCTCTTGTGGGGTCACTGCTCCTTTCTCCTGGGTCCTGGTATGCACAAGATTTTATTTGTGCCCTCCAAGAGTCTGTTTCCCAGTCCTGTGTAAGTTCTGATGGCTCTATGGTGGGGTTATTGGTGACCTCTTCCAAGAGGGCTAAGACATACCAAGATTTAC
Source organism: Odocoileus virginianus (assembly GCF_023699985.2). Lineage (NCBI taxonomy): Eukaryota > Metazoa > Chordata > Mammalia > Artiodactyla > Cervidae > Odocoileus > Odocoileus virginianus. The sequence goes on along the minus strand of NC_069679.1, from coordinate 37,081,312 downwards.
GGCACCCAGAGCCCCTGCCCCTGCAGCAATCCAATGCTGACCTGTACCTCTGCAGGAGACACTCAAACACAGTTCTGTTTCAGTCTCTGTGGGGTCTCTGGGTCCTGGTGCACACAAGGTTTGTTTGAGCCCTCTGAGTGTCTCTGGTGGATATGGGGTTTGATTCTAAATGCTATTTCGCCCCTCCTACTGTCTTGCTGGGGCTTCTCCTTTGTCCTTGGGCATGGGGTATCTCCTCAAAATCACTCCAGTGCCACACAGCCAACTTGTCTAACTCAGTGAAACTATGAGCCATGCCGTGTAGGGCCACCCAAGACGGACAGGTCATGGTGAAGAGTTCTGACAAAACATGGTCCACGAGAGAAGGGAATGGCAAACCACTTCAGTATTCTTGGCTTGAGAACCCCATAAACTACTATGAAAAGGCAAAAAGATAGGACACTGAAAGATGAACTCCCCAGGTTGGTAGGTCCCCAATATGCTACTGGAGATCAGTGGAGAAATAACTCCAGAAAGTATGAAGAGATGGAATCAAAGCAAAAACAACACACAGCTGTGGATGTGACTGGTGATGGAAGTAAAGTCCAATGCTGTAAAAAGCAATATTGCATAGGAACCTGCAATGTTAGGTCCATGAATCAAGGCAAATTGGAAGTGGTCAAACAGGAGATGGCAAGAGTGAACATCAACATTTTAGGAATCAGCAAACTAAAATGGAGTGGAATGGGTGAATTTAACTCAAATGACCATGGGCAAGAATGGTCATTCTATGGGCAAGAATCCCTTAGAAGAAATGGAGTAGCCATTATAGTCAACAAAAGAGTCTGAAATGAAGTACTTGGATGCAGTCTCAAAAGTGAAAGGATGATCACTGTTGGAGTTGGTGATGGACAGGGAAGCCTGGCATGCTGCAGTCCATGGGGTCACAAAGAGTCAGACACGACCGAGAGACTGAACTGAGTCTTAAGCATAAATAGCATGTTGCTGTTTAGTTGTTAAGTCTGACTCTCTTGCTTTGTCTGACTCTTTTATGAATTGTCTGATTCTTTTCTTAGTTGTCTTAGACAACTAACTCAGTTAGTTGTGTGACTCTTTTGAGACCCTATGAACTGTAGCCCATCAGACTCCTCTGTCCATGGGATTTCCAAGCAAGAATACTGGAGTGGGTTGCCATTTCCTTCTCCAGGAGACCTTCCTGACCTAAGGATGGTACCTACATCTGCTTTGCAGGCAGATTCTTTACCACTGAGCCACCAAGGAAGCCCAGAAATAACATACACTCAAACAAAATGCCTCAGATCTCTTTCAACCTAAGCTAGTTGGAAGAAGGCCACTTAGAATGTGAACTTAGGTCAGTTTTCAAAAGGAAGGAAAAGATCTCTCAGGTGAGCACTGTCTAGAAAGGCCAGATGTGGTTAGGGTGCCTCCAAAAGATGGGTCCAACAGCCCAGCTGTGTGCAGGAATATAATTTCCAAATTTAAAAATCAGCACACAAGGTTTAAGAATCGGGTTGTTATTGTTTAAATTGAGGTATAAGATACATAATCTTATATCTAATCTTAAATGCATGCTAGAATATCTTTTTCATATGAATATCTTTTTCAATATCTTTTTCACCCAGATCAAGATGCAGAATATTTCCAGCAACCTATAAGGTTCCCTGTACACACTATGGTTTGTAGTCAACAAAGGAAAATGATTTAAAATCAGAACAGAAAGCCAGAAGGCAGGTAGGGAACTTTGAAACCTGGGCAGACTAAAGGCTGGACTGGGGGGAGGATATTAACTAAGAATGAGACAAACTCGAGTTTTGTATCCTCTTCATGGTGGGGTAGAGAGCTTCTGTGATTCAATTCAGTATGCCCATTGATCCTCACAGTGACTTTGCCATATAGTAAAGACTGAGCCCTCTTTTGCACATAAGTAAACAGAAGCACTCACATTCAGAACTGAATGCCTAGAATTTGCACTGCGGATTCAGCCACGTGGCAGAGTGAAAGTTGGAAGGCTTGGCGTCAGGTTACCTAGCAGTACCAATCCGGCCCGCCCATTGGCAGGCTTCCCAGGCTTCAGGTATAAAGGTTCAGGCCGACGGCCTTTAAACTTTACTGAACCCCGCAGGAGGAACTTTGATTTCCCCAGAGGCCGTGCACCTCTACAGTTTGGTGCCCCAGGCAGAACGGTGCGGAGACCTGTATGACGCTGGACCCCAGGTATATTAGGATAGGCCATAGCCTTGCTTAACTCTCCCCGGGACTCGTCTGAGGCTCTTTGAGCTTAAAAGCGGGGAGCAAGCCGAATATCCTAGAAAGAATAATAATTATTTTAAATCTCTCTGAGGATTAGAATGCAATAATCCAAGGATTCAGGAAACTATTGCACAAGTATAGTGCCTCTTGGCACCAAGGACAACGCGAGGCAAACATGTTGAAAAGCTCTGACTTAGGACAGCGAGGGCAGGTCTAGATTAAGGCAACAAACCCAAAGTGTACAGCCCTGAGGAACAGAGAAGACATCAGAGAAACACTGAAACATCTGCAATAGCAGCGTGAGGGGCAGTTTGCCGGGTTCCAAGGAAGGCAGGAGGAGCCACCCCGTAAGTAGAAGAGACCAGAGGCCGGAGCTCCTGCGCCCTGCAGCGATCACCCTGAGATCCGTGTGTGCTTGTGCGTTGCAGGATGACCAGCCCCAGCGGAGCTTCCTCAGGAACCGGCACCTGCTGCCTGATGTGGTGCCTGGAGCGGCTCCGCCTGGGACCCGAGCGCCTCCTGCGGGGCAGAAACCGGCTTTACCAGGATGCAGCCCGCCGAACCACGGCCCTCACGCCCGCCCGGTGCGCAAACGTGCTCACCCCGGACCGCATCCCCGAGTTCTGCATCCCCCCGCGACTCGTGCCCTGCCCGACTCTGACCGCAATCCGAGACTCCTGGGGAGAACAAGCAGGGATGACGACGGCGCGGGCCGCACGGACTGGGACCCGCGCTCGCAGGCCGCACTCTCGCTGCCGCACCTGCCCCGGGCGCGCACCACCTACGGCTTCTGCGCGCTGCTCGAGAGCCCGCACACCCGCCGCAGGGAGTCGCTCTTCCTCGGGGGGCCCGGGCGCCGCCGCGCTCCCGCCCGCGCCCCGTCCCCGGGCCCCCACCTACGGGGGCGGCGGCGGAGACCACCCCCTCACGCCCTGGGCGAGAGCTCCCATTGCGCCTCGCGAGGCCCGCAGTGGCTCCCTCCTGGACACGCTCGGCCCCGGGCCCCGCTGCCGCCGCTTCCTGCACACTTCCGAGGAGCTGCTGCGCCGCGTGCTGCGGGCCCAGAAGAACCGAGACCTGGCCCGCTCCTGCTCTGTTTCCAGCACGGACGGAGACGACGAGGACGAGAACGAGGGCCCCCCCGGCTCCGGCTCCCCGGAGCGGGCCCCCGGCGCGTCCCCCTCGCCAACTCCCAACTCGCGTCCCGAGCGCCTGGAGGCCGAGGGCACCGTAACTCTGGGCCGCGCCGGGGGCGCCCTGCGCCTGGCCGCTGAGTACAGTAGGGCCAGCGGGCGCCTCCGCGTCCGGTTGCTCCGTGCCGAGGGCCCGACTGGAGGGGCCGCCGAGCCCCGCGCCCCGGTCGGCTGCCGGATCAGCTTCGTCCTGAAGCCGCGGGGCGCCGTGGTCCGGCGGAGTCGCAGGGCCGTCTTGGAGCAGGACTTGTGCTTGGACGGGCTCTCGGAGGACGAGGTGCGCCGCCTGGCCGTGCGCGTCAAGGCCGAGAACCGGGGCCGCGGACTGGAGCGGGGCCGCCTGCTGGGCCAGGGCGAGCTGCTGCTGGGCCCCCTCCTGCTCCTCTGAGGGCGCGCTCTGCCGCGGAGTCTCTCGGACACTGATAGCCCCTTTGTACAAAATAAATGTGTTTTCATTCTTCTCAGGCCTTTGTTTACTCAGGTCCAGTATTGGCAGAGATGATACTGGATTAATTACCATGATAAAGGATGCTATATTTTGTGTTGTTCAGTCGCTCAATAGTGTCGCAGTCTTTGTGACCTCACTGACTGTAGCACTCCAGGCTTCCCTGTCCTTCATTATCTTCCGGAGTTTGCTCAAACTCATGTCCACTGAGTCAATGATGCCATCCAACCATCTCATCCTCTGTCAGCCCCTTCTCCTTCTGCCCTCAATCTTTCCCAGCATCAGAGTTTTTCCCACTGAGTTGGCTCTTTGCATCATGTGGCCCAAGTATTAGAGTTAAGGCTTCAGCATTGGTGCTTTAAATGGATATTCAGGATTGCTTTCCTTTGGGATTGCCTGGTTTGATCTCCTTACTGTCCAAGGGACTCTCAAGAACCTTCTCCAGCAGCACAATTCAAAAGCCTCAACTTTTTGGCGCTCAGCCTTTATGATCCAACTCTCACATCCATACACGACTATTGGAAAAAACCATAGCTTTGGCTATGAGGGGGCGTCCCTGGTAGCTCAGACTGTAAAGAATCTGCCTGCAAAGGATAGGGAAGATCCCCTGAAGAAGGGAATGGCAACCCCCAGTATCCTTGCCTGGGGAATTCCACAGACAAAAGAGCCTGCAGGCTACAGTCCAAGGGGTTGCAGAGTCAGACACAACTGTTACTAACACACACACATTTGTCTATGTGGATATTTTGTGTAGATACTGTCAACATTCTTTTTTAGTAAACGGTATGGAGTTTTGCAGTGGTGTTTCCCAATGTGGATAACCAATGGCATTTCCTGTGTTACCCAGGGTCTTATTGAGAGATAATGAATCACAGGAAGTATTAAAGTTAGAGGGTTTCCTGCTGGTCTCTTTGCTCCAATATCCTCATTTTGAAGTTTGTTCATTCCACAACATCCATTGAGACCATCTTAGAACATGAATTACTTTTGAAGCATTGTTTTAGACCTTGATCGAGAAAATGAGATGGAGAGAGAGAAACTGACTTGTTAAAGGTCAACAGTGAACTGTTAGTAGGAACTCTGATCTCGTACTCTTGGCTACATCTTGGAAAAACATAGAAGAATTGAAACCATTTTAATATTCTGAGCTTAAATAATAATTGTAATAGTTTTACAAATATCAACTTATTTAATTCTTAAAAAACAACCTTAAAAACTGGTATGGCTTTATCCCCATTTTACAGATAAGAGTATGGAGGTACAGAATAAAGACAAGCAGAATTTGCACCTAAGTTATCAGTATTTTCCTCATTAAGCTGTATAAGTAATCCTACAATGTCTGAAAGGCTTATCTTACTAGTGTTGTGAAACTGCAACTTATATCTGAAATTGTTGACTCTGAGGCTGAGGTCTCACGTTTCTCACCCTCCAGTAGAAAAGCAAATACATTAAAATGAGTGATTTATCATCTCAAGCTGCTGACATCAGGCATTGAGATGAGCTGGGTCTACGATTGTCTGAAGTGGAAGCTAAGGACCTCAGAGTCATAGAAAAAAGGGGTACCAGACTTATTGACACCAGGTGAGCTAATGTGCTAGAGCAGAGTCAAGAGTACCTATAATGTTATTCTTCCTCCTCTGGCTTCTGATGGTAATAATAGGTTTGCGTGGTGGTTTAGTCACTTGGGCTTCCCTGGTGTCTCAGCTGGTAAAAGAATCCACCTGCAATGTGGGAGACCTGCGCTCAGTCCCTGAGTTGGGAGGATCCCCTGGAGAAGGAAATGGTTACCCACTCCAGTATTCTGGCCTGGCGAATTCCATGGACTGTGTAGGCCATGAGGTCACAAGGAGTTGGACATGACTGAGCGACCTTCACTTTTTTTTAAGTCACTAAGTTGTGTCTGACTCTTGCGACCCCATGGACTGTAGCCCACCAGGCTCCTCTGTCCATGAAATTTTCCAAGCAAGAATCTTGGAGTGGGTTGCCACTTCTCTCTCCAAGGGACCTTCCCAATCCAGGGATCGAACCCACATCTCCTGCATTATGGGCAGATTCTTTACCACTAAGACACGAGGGAAGCCCAATTAAAAGTTTACTATGTTTTAAAGGATGTTTTCCTTCATCCCTCAAATTCATTGCCAGCCAGGCATATTACTTCCTTTCTTATGCATATAGGAGGAAAATGTATCCTAAATGAGGGCTGAAAATATTTAAACATGTGGTGTACTGATAAATATGACTGCATTATCAGTCTGGGTTTGGAAATGGTTTCTGCTTTTACTAAACTGCTGACAGTTTTATCCATTGGTGCTCATGAAAAATGCTATTTAGAAAAGAGATTCGGTTTTAATAATAGCTCAGGCATAAACTGAAGGTGGGTTATTATTATGGATATTTATAATGACATTCACTGAACAAATGTGAACAGTGTGAATTCATTGACTGTCAAAATTAGTCACATCTGGAAGCTCAAAGTGATTGATTGACTAAATGATTGATGACATCACGGTAGTTCATATTTTTAACATATTCTTTTATCTACTCACAGTCACTGTTTCCTTGGTCTTCAAATCAATTCTTTAAGAAAAAAAAATATATGTATATGGCTTCCTTGGTGGCTCAGACAGTGAAGAATCCACCTGCAATGAAGGAGACCTGGGTATATAATATATACAAAACTTTCTTAATCATTTAGAATTTTGGTACAGTGGCTAATACTGAGTTCACATATGCAGTACTTTAAAAGGAAAATATTAATAAATGGAAACTAAGAACAACCTGGGTATTTACAATAGCATTATGTTTTTATTTTTTAAAAAATACAGATTGCATTGATGGCTCAAATCATAAAATTTATTCCAGAAAACACTATAACCATGATTGTCACTAGATTATATACAAGTGACAATTTGGGGACAGAAGTGTAATTTTATTAAGAAGGTAAATCAGTGCAAATCAGGGACCTAAGTCTTCCATGAAATAACAGTTCGAGAATACCCAAACAGAATCTCCATTAATGTTAAGTCACAGTTGATTAAATAATATAATAGCCTAATCAAAAAGATTTTAAATGACTTAAATAGAATCATTAATCATAAAACCATGTAATTTTAGAGTTGAAAAGAATGCTGAGAATCATTTTGTACAAATCCATGTATCATAGAAGAGGACCAGAGAGGCATATTGTCAATTGCCCCATATACAATTAGTAAAAGAGCTCTTCACACAATTCTGTCTTCATTTTGCTCTTGGACCAGTGTTTCCAAGAAAGGAAAAATACTTGTGCCTAAATTATTTTACGACTGATCTAATGTGAATTTTTTGCGTTTAAGGAATCATTTAGAGCGCATTTTTGTCAGGACATGTCTTTCTAGGGGCAAATTTAGTTTGTATTTTGCTGCCCTCTAGTGGATCGCTCGAGTTCTGGCAGTGGGTCTGTCTTCTTCCTATTGGACCATTTCAACCAATCCAATGCCAGAACACAATGACCTTGAAAATGTGTGCTAATACCAGATGACCGCAAGAGTCACGTCACAAAAATAACTAAATATAGCTATCTGAGCATAAAAGGTGCCAAAATATTTTAGATTAAAAAAAAAACCTTCCCAGTAATAATGAAGCTGGATGTGTGTGGCAACAGTGTGTTGATTGCAGAAAACTGCTTTAAGAGTTCTCATGTTTCTGGCTGAGTTTTAGGTACCCATTATCTTTCCCGTGAATGACACAGCACAATCCTGTCTCTTTGTGGTTTAATATCTGAACATATTTAAAAAAAAAACACTATACAACAATAGGAAATATGTCAATTTAAATAACATTAAGTGAAAATTTAAAATCAAATCAACATTTTGGTCACTTAGCCTTGCTAAGACAATGCATTCTACATCTAAAATATTAGCTTTAATATGACTGAAACATGCCTAGAATATTGCTTCTTTAGAATCTAATTTTCTTTTACCCAGACTTCTACAATTCTCCCTAAACCCATCCCCAGGACCTAGGTAAAAATCTGTTAGTCAAAGATATTTGAGAGACAGAGCAAGAAGCGGGTACTATGTGATCCCTATGACATTAAAGTAATAAAAATATATAAGTGGATAAAAAGGTACCAAAGAGATTCATTTAGAACATCTATCATGTTCAAGATGCTACGTTTGTAGATGTAAATAAAACATAAAAGGTCCTTGCTCATAGGGAGTTAACTTTCCAAAGCAAGGGTAAGAGACAATAAACAAATAATTTTAGTAGTTTTTAAGAAAATTAAATGTGCTAATGGTGAAGACTGTGACTTGGATGAAGCGGTACCTTAGATTGGATGGTTAAGAAAGGCCTGTATACTGACGCTGAGCCTCTTATGGTCACATACATATTACTGTCATATTTTAACCCAATGTCCTGATCTGAGGACTTCCTGACCTCCCAGGAGACCTGACAAGTGTTTTCTTACAAATTCTGCTAGTAAGTTATCACTAGTGAGAAATACTTCCTGTGGGATTCAGCATTGCTATGTAGGAGATCTGCCTCCAAGCTTATTAGTTCAACAGATGAAATTGACTTGAGGCAGCCAATAGGGTTTATAAACCCACTTTTCACTACAGTGCTTAATTTAGCATGGCAAAATCCCATAGCTAAGGATTTATTATGGTGCCATGAATAGTCTGGCATTAATTTGAGAGAAATACAAACTCTGGTCAGATTAGGCCTTCAGGATATTAGGAAGCAAATAGCAATATAATTTTTTTTTCTGCAATGTTATAATTTTCAAACAAAAATTTTAAAATATGTATTTACTTTTGTTTATTTGGCTGCATGAGTCTTAGCTGCTGAATGTGGGATTTAGTTCCCTGACCAGGAATTTAACCCAGGCTCCCTTGCATTGGAAGCATGGCGTCAGCCACTGGACCGCCAAGGAAGTACTTGAAGCAAATTTTTGTCCTTGTATGCTTAAATCTTCTCATAGACTGTTTGGGCTAGTTACTCGCAGTGTACCTGGGGTAGATGCTGTAGTCTGGCTCCTTCAACACACAATCCAAACCCTTATGGCTTTCATTTATGTGCTCTAGAGGCTAGAGAACGAAAAGTTGCCTTCCCAGGCCGCTTTTCAGCTAAGGACAGCCAAGCAACTCACTATGGCCAGTGAAAGATGGGGAGAAGTCAGCAGATGGTGTCTCTGCCCCTTCCCTCTCCCTCCTGGGACGCAAGGTATCTGAGAAATGGCAGATATCGTGAAGGACAGTAAAATAATCTTTGTTGTTGTTGTTCAGTCACTCAGTGGTGTCCGACTTTTTATGACCCCATGGACTGCAGCATGCCAGGCTTCCCTGTCCTTCATCATCTCCCAGAGCTTGCTCAAACTCATATCCACTGAGTTCCTGAGGCCATGCAACCATCTCATCCTCAGTCATCCCCTTCTCCTCCTGCCTTCAATCTTTCCCAGCATCGGGGTCTTTCCAATGAGTCAGTTCTTTGCATCAGGTGGCCAAAGTATTGGAGCTTCAGCTTCAGCCTCAGGCCGTCAAATGAATATTCAGGATTGATTTCCTTAGGAATGACTGGCTTGATCTCTTTGTAGCACAAGGGACTCTCAAGAGTCTTCTCCAACACCACAGCTCAAAAGCATCAATTCTTTGGCACTCAGCTTTCTTTATTGTCCAATTCTCACATTCATACATGACTGCTGGAAAACTACAGCTTTGGCTAGACAGACCTTTGTTAGCAAAGCAATGTCTCTGTTTTTTAACATGCTGTCTAGGTTGGTCATAACTTTTCTTCCAAGGAGTAAGCATCTTTTAATTTCAAGGCTGCAGTCACCATCTGCAGTGATTTTGGAGCCCAAAAAAACAAAGTCTGTCCATTGTTTCTGTCCTGTTTCCATTGTTTCCCCATCTATTTACCATGAATTGATGGGACCAGATGCCATGATCTTTGTTTTTTGAATGTTGAGTGTTAAGCCAACTTTTTCACTCTCCTCTTTCACTTTCATCAAGAGGCTCTTTAGTTCTTCACTTTCTGCCATAAGGGTGGTGTCATCTGTCTATCTGAGGTTACTGATATTTCCCTCAGCAATCTTGATTCCAACTTGTGCTTCATCCAGCCCAGCATTTCACATGATGTAATCTGTATAGAAGTTAAATAAACAGGGTGACAATATACAGCCTTGACGTACTCCTTTCCCAATTTGGAACCAGTCTATTTTTTCATGTCTGGTTCTAACTGTTGCTTCCTGACCTTTTTTGTACAGTTCTTCTCTGTTTTCTTGCCACCTCTTCTTAATATCTTCTGCTTTTGTTAGGTCCATACCATTTTTGTCCTTTATTGTGTCTATCTTTTCATGAAATGTTCCCCTGGTATCTCTAATGTTCTTGAAGAGATATCTAGTCTTTCCCAAATGATCTTGATTCCCCAATAATATCACCAATCCTCCAGGCTAGCTCTGGACAGCCTAAACCCAAAGTTCCTGTTTATGAGACAAATACATCCTTTACCTGTCTCAGCCATTGTCAAGTATTCAAATCTATGTGAACACAATCTTAACTGATACAGACAATATCCATTTTACAGAGAAGGACATTTGTACTCAGAAGAATTTAAAAAGTTTCATGAGGTCTTGCACTAACTAAATCATGAATTTCATTACAGACCTCTCAGACCTCCATGCTTACTGCTTTTTTCACATCTCATCATCTTTCCTCATGTAAGCTATTAAAAAAATTTTTTAAGTACAATTGGCATACAATAAATGACACTTGTTTCAAGCATACAATTTCATGAGTTTTGACATACACATGCACCCATGAAACCAGCACCAAAATCAAGATAATGAACACGTTCCTGATTCCCAATAGCTTCTTTATGCTCCTTTGTAATCTCTTTCTCCTGCCCTCTTCACCTCCCCTCTCAGGGAACCATCTGCTTTCTTCACTACAGATTAGTTTATAAAATTTTATGTAAATAGAAAAATTATATATTTAGAGTCAGTGGAAAGATTACCTTCTTTCACATAGCATTAGTATTTTGAGGTATATCCCTATTTTTTCTATATCAATAGTCTGTTTCTTTATATTGCTAAATGAAGAGCTATTGAATGGATAAACTACAACGCTTTTATTTATTCACCTGTTTGTAACTATTTTCTATTCCTCATACTTGTTATTTGTTTTTTTTTTACCCCTCTTTCCTTCTTTTTCTGCATTGTTTGCTTTTAACTGAGCATTTTATAGGATTTCATTTTCTCTTCTCCCTCTTCATATCAATTATATTTCTTTGAAAAATTTTCTTTAGCGGTTGCCTTGTTGCTTGCAGTATACATTTACAACTATTTGTGTGTGTGTTAGTCACTTAGCTGTGTCTGATTCCTTGCAACCCCATGGACTGTAGCCCGCCAGGATCCTCTGTCCATGATATTTCCCAGGCAAGAATACTGGAGTGAGTTGCCAGTTGTGTCTCCAGGGGATCTTCCCAACGCAGGGATCGCACCCGGGTCTCCCGTATTGCAGGCAGATTCTTTACCATCTGAGCCACCAGGTAAGCAGCTAGAGAAAAGTTGACCCCCAGATGGATAAGTAGGCCCCCAGCAAGGCCCTACTGTATAGCACAGGGAACTATATCCAACATCCTGTGAAAAACCATAAGGGAAAATCACTTTACTGTAAAGCAGAAATTATCATAGCCTTGTAAATCAACTATACTTCAATAGAATACATTGTTTTAAAAAAAGAAAATCTGACCCCATTTAGGAAGCTAGACTTCCAGAATCAGCATTCACTTATTAATGGAGATTTAGATTGTTTCTAGCTTTTTACTATTCCAAATAAAGCTACTGTGACTAATCATGTACAAGATTTTGTGTGAGCATGCACTTTCATTTCTCTTGCGCAAATACCTAGAATGGATCATCATATAAGAAAGTGACAAAATGATTATACCATTTAAATTTCCCACTAACATGTCAGAGTTCTGTTTGCCCTACATCCTCACCAAAGCTTGCACATATAAAGATCTTTTGAAGGAAACACATATTCAAAGTTTCTATATATATTTTTTTTACATTTTACAAAGTTTCTATTCTGTTGCTTATGTGTTGTTATAACCATGTACCTCAGTCCCCTCAAGAATTTTGATGACAGTTTTACTTTAATAATTAAAATGTAGCATTAATAATTAGGCAAAGGTCTCAATTAGGGCAGAATTTCAAAGTAATGTAACCATTATTATATTGGTATAACATATCTATAAAATATCTGGGTACATTAAAAGAATTCTAGAACATCAGAATTTTTAAAATATTCAATGGCAATTTCTTTCAAGTTTCATGAATCACTGAACTTCTTTCCCAAAGCCAGTAATTTAGTCACTTAAAACAATTCAGATAAAAGAGATTTATCATAGATCAGGATCAAATTCTGTGAGAGTCAGTTAAAGGAAATAATTATATCACTAGAGAAAAGTCTGAATAGATGCAGCTTAGAGACACTTTTACTTTTCTGGTAGGTAGGTTAACAGAAATCATCTTTGTCAAGGGATCGACAATCTCTTCTTTCCTTTCTGTATCACCCTGAGGTTGGGGGAGCAGAAATATGAGCTATCTGATGCCATCAGAGCTAGAACACAGCTGCAGAGCCAGCTTCTGACAGTCATTAGTCCACTCCACATACAAATCTGGGCCTGGAGACTGCAGCAACTCGCCAAGTGTTGGTCACTGACAGTAAATTCATTTTTTAAAAGAGGAGTTCATATTCAAAGTCAGAGGGACATGGATTCCAGATCTCAGCTGATGTTTACTATCCATGTCTCTTGGTCACGTCAATTAGCTTTTCTAAATGTCATTTCTTCGTTAGAAGAGACGTAATAATGTTACCTACCACATAGGATTTGTGTAAAGATTAAATAAGATAATGAATTCAATGTCCTCTGCACAGGGCCTATTATGTAGAACCACTCAGTAGATAGCAGTTCTATTTCTGGTTTCTTCATAATCAATGATGTTTCTGGACTTTTCCCCCAAGCTTCTGGAATGTTTAATAGTTGCTTATCCTGTAGCTAGAACCTGACATCTAAGGGATTTAGTAGATAAGTTATACTCATATGACTCGTTTGAGGAACAATACAAATTGCCAAAGCAAATGTTACAGATGATAGTGCTCTAGACAAGGATTCTTAAAAACGGGAACTGAGAAATGAGAAAGGCTCTGACCTTTATTTAATACTGATGTTCCAGACATTATACTGGAGGCACAATCAGTGTTAGATATCTTTGTGCCACTGCAAAGTGATAAAAAGAGCTTTTAACAGCCAGGACATGGAAGCACCCTAGATGTCCATTGACAGATGAATGGATAAAATGTGGTACCATATATGCAATGGAATATTAGTCAACCAGAAAAGGAATGAAATTGGATCATTTGCAGTGATGTGGATGAATTAGACTGTGTCATACAGAGTGAAGTAAGTCAGAAAGAGACAAATACTGTCTATTAATGCATATATGTGGAATCTAGAAAAAAAATGCTACTGCTGAACCTATTTGCAGGACAGGAATAGATATGGAGACGCAGAGAACAGTTGTGGACATGGGGCAGTGGGAGGAAGGAGAGGCTGGTATGAAGTGAGAGAGTAGCGCCCGCCGCTGCTGCTGCTGAGTCACTTCAGTCGTGTTCAACTCTGTGCGACCCCATAGACGGCAGCCCACCAGGCTCCCCCGTCCCTGGGATTCTCCAGGCAAGAGCACTGGAGTGGGTTGCCATTGCCTTCTCTGAGAGTAGCACTGACATATGTACAATACCAAGTGTAAAATAAAGAGCTAGTGGGGAGCTGCTCTATAGCACAGGGAGCTCAGTACTCTGTGACGACCTAGGGAGGTGGGAAGGGCGGGGTGGGAGGGAGGCTCGAGAGAGAGAGGATGTGTGTATACTTACGACTGATTCACATTGTTGTGCAACAGAATATAACACAGCCTGTAAAACAATTATACTCCATTAAAAAAAAAAAGATTCTGATGCCCGTAAAAGATGCATTTCATACAGCTGGTAAAAGGAAAGACACTGATTTGGAACTGAGTACATATGACCACTTCACGGGGTCACAAAGCATCGGATGCGACAGAGCCACTAAACAACAACAACATATGACCATACGGCCTCTACTAGACTCTGGGTACCCAAGAGGAGGATTGGATTTGGGTTTAAAGAGAAAAGTGGAAAGAGAAACCTTAAAAAGGAATTAAGTTTTGAATCCATGATGAGTGAACTGTGTTCTGGAAACACTGCTTCTTAAATCCCCAACAGCCCCTGGGAGCATCTTTGGTGACCATGTCCCACCTGTGGAGAACTTTGGCTTGCTGACGTCCTGGCACATAAACTAACTAAAACATAGATACCACTCTGCCTTGCAACAGTTAGCAGAGAGCAGCTCATCCTATGTTAGCAGTCAAGATTTATTCACTCATAATATCATGTCACCCATGGACAATATTATTTCTCCATCTTTTAAAGATACTTTAATGCACAGTTAACTATGTATCCAGCAGTAGGTTCTAAGTATGAGCTTTTCTGGAAAAAAAGGACAAATCAAAGGTTTTTCACTTAAGAAAAAAATGACTGATTTTGAACCAAGACAGATATATTACTTTTTATGTTATATAACTCATTTCTCTAAACTTGGCATTGAGGCTTAAGAGATCTTTTTTGGACCAAGGCCCTGAAATGTGACAAGTATTTACCATCCTTAAACATTTTAAAATATTTGACTTTTTTGTTTTAATTTGTATTGGAGTATATTGATTTACAATGTTGTGTTCCTTTCTGCTGCATCACAAACTGTGTCAATTATACATATACATATATCTACTCTTTTTAAGATTCTTTTCCCATATAGGTCATTACAAAGTAGAGTTCTGTGCTATATAGTAGGTCCTCATTAGTTATCTATTTTATACATAGTAGTAAAACACTTTCAAAAATGTCAATTTAGATAAAGAAGAATGTAAGTCTGTGAAGATAATAGAATTTAGATCAACTTAGAAAAATGCTGCTCAGTGTCCTCATTTTATAGATGAAAAAAGTGAGATCAAACAGTGAAAGGATTTTGCAGAATCATATTGTCAGGTAGTGACATATCTTGACTCCCAATTTAGAATCCCTTCTCCCTTCATCTGCCATAATACTAACCACACTGGTAAACTGTTAAGTTTTTGTATTATTAAAGAAAATTTTAACAAATGATCACAACCACAGTTCTGCTGACCACTGCCAAGGACAGACCCTCTAGTCATCTGTTGCAATCCAAGGAGGCCAGTCCACACGGCAGGCAATTCCGAGTTTCCACTGAGTCAGGGATCTCCACTGTGTTCTTCTGCACTGGCTTTTGGAACTCAAGTAAAGGCCCTTTCATTTCGGATGAAATTCATCTTGATAGATTGGACCTAGGCTGGTCCTTGGAGAGAGATCAAGCCCTGAGCCTTTGGAGAGGGAGCACTGACTCCAAGACCCTAGACTACCAGAGAACTAACCCTGGGGAGTATCAGATAGTGAGAACTCACACAAAGGAGGCCACTTGAATACAAGACCTGGCATCATGCAACCACCAGTAGCACCTTGTGCGGGATACCTCATCTAAACAATAAACAAAACAAAAATACAAACCCAGTCATCAGCAGACAGGATTACCACCTCACTCAGCCTTGTCCATCAGAGGGAAAACAAACCAACAAAAACTCAGCACAAATCTCACCCTACACAAAGCTTACACAAACCACTGGGCCAACCTTAGGAGGGCAGAAACCAAAAGGAAGAAAGAATTCAACCTTGAAGCCTGGGAAAGTTTGGGAGACCTCAAACACAATAAGTTAAAAAAAAAAATAATGAACAAGCAGAGAAATACTACATAAATAAAGGAACAGACTAGAAACACAGAAGTCCAAATAAATGAAGAGGAAATAGGCAAAATCCCTGAAAAAGAATTCAGAATAATGATAGTAAAGATGATCAAAAACCTTGAAATCAAAATGGAGAAAGTGCAAGAATCAATTAACAAAGACCTAGAAGAATTAAAGAATAAACATGCAGAGACAAGCAACACAATTACTGAAAGTAAAAATACTCTAGAAAGAATCAACAGCAGAATATCTGAAGCAGAGCAATGAATCAGTGAGCTGGAAGATAAAATGGTGGAAATAACTTTTGAAGATCAGAATAAAGTAAAAAGAATGAAAAGACCTGAGGATAGTCTCAGAGACCTCTGGGACAATATCAAACACACCAACATTTGAATTATAGGGGTCCCATAAGAAGAAGAGAAAAAGAAAGGGTATGAGAAAAATTTTGAAGAGATTATAGTTGAAAATTTCCCCAACATGAAAAAGGAAATAGTCGATCAAGTTCAAGAGGCACAAAGAGTCCCATACAGAATAAACCCAAGGGGAAACATGCCAAGACACATACTAATCAAACTAAAAAAGACTAAACACAAAGATAGAATATTTAAAGCAGCAAGGGAAAAGTAACAAGTAACATACAAGGGAAACCCCATACACTTAACAGCTGATCTTTCAACAGAAACTCTGCAGGCCAGAAGGGAATGGCAGGATATATTTAAAGTACTGAAAAGGAAAAATCTACAACCAAGATTACAGTACCTAGCAAGGATCTTATTCAAAATTGAAGGAGAAATAAAAAGATTTTCACACAAGCAAAAGTTAAGAGAATTCAGTACCACCAAACCAGCTTTACAACAAATGTTAAAGGGACTTATATAATCAAGAAATACAAGAAAAGAAAAAAGATCTACAAAATCAACCCCAAACATTTAAGAAAATGACAATAGGAATATATGTATCAATAATTACTTTAAATGTAAATGTATTAAATGCTTCAACAAAAAGACACAGACTGGTTGAATGGATACAGAAACAAGACCCATATATATGCTGTCTACAAGAAACCCACTTCAGACCTCAAGACACTATAGACTGAAAGCAAGAGGATGGAAAAATAAATTCCATGCAAATAGGAAGCAAAAGAAAGCTGGAATAGCAATCCCCATATCAGATAAAACAGACCTTAAAATAAAGATTACAAGAGCTAAGAAAGGACACTACATAATGATCAAGGGATCAATCCAAGATGAAGACATAACAATTGTAAATATCTATGCACCCAACATCGGAGCATCTCAACACATTAAAAAAAACACCATAACAAACATAAAAGGAGAAATTGACAGTAACACAATAATAGTAGGAGACTTTAACACCCCAGTCACACCAATGGACAGATCATCAAAAGAGAAAATTAATAGGGAAACAGAAGTCCTAAATGATACATTAGATGAGATGAATCTCATTGATATCTTCAGGACATTCCATCCAAATGCAGAAGAATACACCTTCTTCTCAAGTGCAGATGGAACATTCTCCAGGGTAGACCACATCTTGGGTCACAAATCAAACCTCAGTAAGTTTAAGAAAATTGAAATCTTTCAAGCATCTTCTCCAACCACAACACTATGAGACTAGGTATCAATTACAAGAAAAAACCTTTAGGAAACACAAACACATGGAGATTAAACAACACATTTCTAAATAACCAACAGGTTACTGAAAAAATCAAAAGGGAGATCAGAACATTTCTGGAAACAAATGACAATGAAAACATGACAACTCAAAAGCTACGGGATGCAGAGAAAGCATTTCTAAGAGAGACGTTTATAGCAATACAATCCTACCTCAAGAAACAAGAAAAACATCGAATAGACAACCTAACTTTACACCTAAAACAACTGGAAAAAAGAAAAACAGAAAGCCCCAGAATTAGTAGAAGGAAAGAAATCAAAAAGATCCGAGAAGAAATAAACGAAAAAGAAATGAAAGAAACAATAGTAAAGATAAATAAAACTAAAAGCTGGTTCTTTGAGAAGATAAAATTGACAAGCCTTTAGCCAGACTAAAGGCTTATCAAGAAAAAAAGAGAGAAGAATTGAATCAACAAAATTAAAAATGAAAAAGGAGAGGTTACAATAGACAGTGCAGAAATGCAAAGGATTATAAGAGACTATTTTGAACAACTATATGACAATAAAATGGATAACCTGGAAGAAATGGATAGATCCTTAGAAAAGTTCATTTTCCAAGACTGAACCAGCAAGAAATAGAAACTATGAACAACCCAATTACAAGCACTGAAATTGAAGCTGGGATCAAAAATCTCCCCCAAAACAAAAGCCCAGGACCAGATGGCTTCACAGGAGAATTTTATCAAACATTTAGAGAAGAGCTAATGCCTATCCTTCTAAATCTCTTTCAAAAAATTGCAGAGGAAGGAAGATTTCTAAACTCATTCTACAAGGCCACCATCACCCTGATACCAGAACCAGACAAAGACAACACAAAAAAAGAAATACACGGGCCAGTCTCACTGATGAACTTAGATGCAAAAATCCTCAACAGAATTTTAGCAAACAGAGTTCAGCAACACATCAAAAATCTCATACACCATGATCAAGTTGGGTTTATTCCAGGAATGCAAAAATTCTTCAATATATGCAAATCAATCAATATGATACACTGTATTAACAAACTTAAAGATAAAAACCATATGATCATCTCAATAGAGGCAGAAAAAGCCTTTGAGAAAATTGAGTACCCATTTATGATTAAAACTGTTCAAAAAATGGGCATAGAAGGAACCTACCTCAACATAGTAAAGGCCATATATGATAAGCCTACAGCAAATGTTATTCTCAATGGTGAAAAACTGAAATCATTCCCCCTATGATCAGGAACAAGACAAGGGTGTCCACTTTCACCACTATTATTCAACATAGTTCTGGATGTCCTAGCTACAGCAATCAAAGGAGAAAAAGAAATAAAAGGAATCCAGATTGGGAAAGAAGAAGTAAAGCTCTCACTGTTTGCGATGACATGATACTGTACATAGAAAACCCTGAAGATAGTATCAGAAAATTACTAGAGCTAATCATTGAATTTGGCAAAGTTGCAGGATACAAAATCAATACACAGATATCACTTGCATTTCTATATACTAACAATGAAAAATCAGAAAGAGAAATTAAGGAATCAATCCCACTCACCATTGCAACAAAAAGAATTAAATATCTAGGAATAAACTTACCCAAGGAGACAAAAGAACTGTACACAGAAAATTATAAGACACTAATGAAAGAAATCAAAGACGACATAAACAGATGGAGAGATATTCCATGTTCCTGGGTAGAAAGAATCAATATTGTGAAAATGACTATATTACCAATCACAATCTACAGATTCAATGCAATCCCTATCAAATTATTAATGGCATTTTTCACAGAACAAGAACAAAAAATTTCACAATTCATATGGAAACACAAAAGACCCCAATAGCCAAAGCAGTCCTGAGAAAGAAGAATGGAGCTGGAGGAATCAACCTTCCTGACTTCAGATTATACTACAAAGCTACACTCATCAAGACAGTATGGCACTGGCACAAAAACAGAAATATAGACCAATGGAACAAGATAGAAAGCCCAGAAATAAACACATGAACCTATGGGAAACTCATTTTTGACAAAGGAGGCAAGAATATACAATGGGGCAAAGACAGTCTGTTCAGTAAATGATGCTGGAAAAACTGGACAGTGACATGTAAAAGAATGAAATTAGAATACTTCCTAACACCATAAACAAAGATAAACTCAAAATGAATTAAAGACCTAATGTAAGACCAGAAACTATAAAACTCTTAGAGGAAAATATAGGCAGAACACTCGATGACATAAATCAAAGTAAGATCCTCTATGACCCACCTCCTAGAGTAATGGAAATAAAAACAAAGTGGGACATGATTAAACTTAAAAGCTTTTGCACAGCAAAGGAAACTCTAAGCAAGGTGAAAAGACAACCCTCAGAATGGGAGAAAATAATGGCAAATGAAACAACTGACAAAGGATTAATTTTCAAAATATACAAGCAGCTCATACAACTCAATACCAGAAAAACAAACAACCCAATCAAAAAGTGAGGAAAAGACCTAAACAGACATCTCTCCAAAGAAGACATACAGATGGCTAATAAACATATGGAAAAATGCTCAATACTGCTCATTATTAGGGAAATGCAAATCAAAACTATAATGAGATATCACCTTACACCAGTCAGAATGGCCATCATCAAAAAGTCTACAAACAATAAATCCTGGAGAGGGTGTGGAGAAAAGGGAAAGCTCTTGCACTGTTGATGGGAATGTAAATTGATACAGCTGCTATAGAAGATGGTAAGGAGATTCCTTAAAAAACTATGAATAAAACCACCATATGACCCAGCAATCCCACTCCTAGGCATATACCCTGAGGAAACCAAAATTGAAAAAGATACATGTATCTCACTGTTCATTGCAGCACTATTTACAATAGCTAAAACATGGAAGCAAACTAGATGTCCATGACAGATGAATGGATAAAGAAGTTGTGGTACATATACACAATGGAATATTACTCAGTCACAAAAAGGAAAGCATTTGTGTCAGTTCTGATGAGGTAGATGAACCTAGAACCTATTATACAGAGTAAAGTGAGTCAGAAAGAGAAAGATAAATATCATATTCTAATGCATATATACAGAATCTAGAAAAGTGGTACTGAAGAATTTATTTTCAAGGCAGCAATGGAGAAACAGACATAGAGAATAGACTTATGGACATGGGGAGAGGGGAGGAGAGGGTGAGATATATGGAAAGAGTAATATGGAACTTACATTACCATATGTGAAATAAAAAGTCAATGGGAATTTGCTGTATGGCTCAGGAAACTCAAACAGGGGCTCCGTTTCAATCTAGAGGGGTTGGATGGGGTGGGATAGGGTGGGATATGGGAGGGAGGTTCAAAAGGGAGGGGATATATGTATACCTATGGCTGACTCATGTTGAGGTTTGAAGGAAAACAACAAAATTTTGTAAAGCAATTATCCTTCAATAAAAAAAATAAATTAAAAAAAAAACACAACCATTCTTCTGCCACTCTGATCTATTTA
The DNA here is from genome assembly GCF_023699985.2 of Odocoileus virginianus. Classification (NCBI taxonomy): domain Eukaryota; kingdom Metazoa; phylum Chordata; class Mammalia; order Artiodactyla; family Cervidae; genus Odocoileus; species Odocoileus virginianus. The sequence goes on along the minus strand of NC_069679.1, from coordinate 37,060,407 downwards.
AATAATTTTTGTCTTTATTCACTACTTGCCAGTCTTTGTTGGTAAGTATATCAGTACTTACATAGTTTCAAGAATAGTTTATGTACACATAGAATTTTTTCTATTTTTAATTTACTTTATTTTTCATTTAATTAAATTATTTTTTGGCCATGCCTTAAAGCATGTAGGATCTTAGTTCCCTAACCAGGTGTCAAACCCATGCCCCCTGCATTGGAAACATGAAGTCTTAACCACTGGACCACCAGGGAAGTCCCTATTTTTTCTTTATGATTATAATTTGAGTTGTTCATGTTGCTGTTGGTCTTTGGTATTAAAGCTCCTGAAGTAGGCATATAATAATTAATATCACATTATCCCTATTGTTGAACATTTTTCACTCTTCCCAATCTTTTTCTCTAATTTTTTTTTCTTGAATAAATTCTAAGTGATGTGATTTCAGGATTAAAGGCTATGAACAAGGTGATCTCTCCTGTGTGTGCTCAGTCATGTCTGACTCTTTGCGACCCCATGGACTGTAGCCTGCCAGGCTCCTCTGTCCATGGGGATTCTCCAGGCAAGAGTACTAGAGTGGGTTGCCATGACCTCCTCCAAGGGATCTTCCTAACACAGGGATCAAACCCAGATCTCCCATATTGCAGATGGATTCTTTACCAACCATCTGAGCCACCAGGGAATCCTAATACACCTTAATAAACTGTCTTTGCCAGTTTGCTATATTTTCTTTTACAAAGTGAAATGGGGAAGAGAAGTACTGTGAGGAGAAAAACTCTAAGTTTAATAGGCTTGTAACTAAAGAACTGAACGCATTTGTAGAAGGCACAGTGTTTTCAGAGACAGCACAGCAATTGAAAAGGAATGAGTATGGCTTGGTTACTAGGGTAGGTAAAACTACTGCCATATGTTAATGGATAGTAAGGATTTTCTCAAAGGATTTGCTGGTCTGAACTGCTTGTGAGCATGGAAACCTTCCTCTCCAATCTCCTTTTTCCCATGTCAGGGTCTAGTTTACAACAAGAGGCCCCAAAGAGCAAAAATGCTATTTCCCGTGGGATTTTTAAAACCCTATTGTCTTTAGTTGCATTTTGTTAAGCACCTTTCTAAGCACCTGGAAAAAGAACTGGGAAGAACAATTTGTTCATAAGCAGCAAAGTCAGTCTTAAATCATTTGGAGGAGAATAAACTGATTTGGGGCAAATATGTTTTTAGACCTAAGCTTTTTAAATCTAATGCTCATTATGATTGCGATTGATATACTTTTTCATATTTAACCAAGAAGGTTTTGTACAACTATAGACTCCATTTGCATGACTGATATAAGACTTGCAAGTGGTGAAAGGGGTTATGTATTTAATAGATTTGGGATATCTTTTGTAGATCTCATTACAGGAGGAAAAGACTTTGAAAACTACAAATTTGAACTGAGATGTCAGATAATTCACAATCATGAATTAAGCTGCCACCCCAGGCAGAGCCAATGATATTAAATTACAGTGTCAATAACATTGTGAAATACTCTGCTTTCCAAACACCTGAGTAAACTCAACCCTGAGAAAGATGGTCATAAGTGTTTGTTGAGCACCCAGTATGAACTTAGCAACTGTGTCAGGCACCCTTGGGGATATTAACAGCAGTGAAGAAAGAAGATGACAAGAAATAGGAGACTCAAGTTCTAGTTCTAGCTATGCGTGCCATGAGCAAGTCACTTCCTCTTTGGGTCCTAATTTCCTCATTTGGAAAATGAGAAGCTTGGAGTAGATCCAGAATGGCAAGTAGGTTTTATCTCAGTCATAAGCTCCACTGAACTTATAGTGGTGGCCTGGAGTGCTATGGTGAAATGATTGTTAAGACAACATCGGACTCAGCAGCAAAGAGTGCTATTGATTGATTAGCTATGTCTGTGTAGCTTCACACAGAAGTATGGATACTTGTGCTACTATTTATTGACCCTGGTCTCAAGAGTTCTCCAACTCTGCTATTCTTTGATGTTAATGAAGATAAGATTTGTGCCCTAAGTAACTTAAAATCTGCTTGAGGAAATAAGACCAAGCACCAGAAATTAAATAAATTGAATAAATCGAGGTGGAAAAATTATAAGGCCTAATTTGTGTGGTATAGATGATAAATGTCAAAACTGACAGAACACAAAGATCAATTTATTAATTCAACCTTGGGTTGCTGTTGTTGTTTAGTTAAGTCGTGTCTGACTCTTTGTGACCCTGTGGTCCCTTCAGGCTCCTCTGCTTGTGGGATTTCCTAGATAAGAATACTGGAATGGTTTGCCATTTCCTTCTCCAGACCTGGGTAATCAGGGATATTTCTTGGACTTGAATTGAGTCTTAAAGAACAGGGCAAGATAAAAATAATATAAATACTAAAAAAGATGATATATTTTTTACTATAGCACTTTAGAATTTACACATCATCTTGGAATACATTATCAAATGTTGAGAAGATTTCAGAGTTTTGAGAAGTTTACAGAGTTTTCACAACCATTGTAACATTTAATCTTCACAATAACCCTAGAAGTAGGTGTCATTCAGTTCAGTTCAGTGCAGTCACTCAGTCGTGTCTGATTCTTTGCTACCCCATGAATCGCAGCACGCCAGGCCTCCCTGTCCATCACAAATTCCTGGAGTTTACTCAGACTCATGCCCATTGAGTCAGTGATGCCATCCAGCCATCTCATCCTCTGTCATCCCCTTCTCCTGCCCTCAGTCCGTCCAAGCATCAGGGTCTTTTCCAATGAGTCAACTCTTCCCATGAGGTGGCCAAACTACTGGAGTTTCAGCTTCAGCATCAGTCCTTCCAACGAACACCCAGGACTGATCTGCTTAGGATGGACTGGTTGGATCTCCTTGCAGTCCAAGGGACTCTCAAGAGTCTTCTCCAACACCACAGTTCAAAAGCATCAATTTTTCGGCACTCAGCTTTCTTCACAGTCCAACTCTCACATCCATACATGACCACTGGAAAACCCATAGCCTTGACTAGACAGACCTTTGTTGGCAAAGTAATGTCTCTGCTTTTTAATATGCTATCTAGGTTGGTCATCACTTTCCTTCCAAGGATTAAGCGTCTTTTAATTTCATGGCTGCAATCACCATCTGCAGTGATTTTGGAGCCCCCAAAAATAAAGTCTGACACTGTTTCCACTGTTTCCTCATCTATTTCCCATGAGCTATTTCAAATCCTGTATCATTAGCCACATCTTAAAAATGAGGAGCAAGACATTTAGTAAAGGTAAGTAAATTTTTCAAGAAATGTCACAACATTAATAAGGGGCATAGTGGGAAACAGACCTAGAATTCAGAACTAAACTAAGGTGAGTGTATTGATTAGGACTGAGCCTTACAATACGTTCCCATTAACTTTAGGAAAAGACTGGTATATAACTATGGTAATGAGAAGTCACAAAAACTGGTATTAAACCTGTTTCCTTGATCAACAACTTGCCGCACTGAACATACTTGTAAAACCAACCAATCAGTATCAATCCTCACTTCTGGAGGCTAGCCAATCAGAGATGAACTCACTTCCGCAAGTCTGTCTCTAAGTGACTGCTGCTGCTGCCGCCGCTAAATCGCTTCAGTCGTGTTCGGCTCTGTGCGACCCCAAAGACGGCAGCCCACCAGGCTCCCCCATCCCTGGGATTCTGCAGGCAAGAACACTGGAGTGGGTTGCCATTTCCTTCTCCAATGCATGAAAGTGAAAAGTGCAAGTGAAGTCGCTCAGTCGTGTCCGACTCTTAGCGACCCCATGGACCGCAGCCCACCAGGCTCCTCCGTCCATGGGATTTTCCAGGCAAGAGTACGGGAGTGGGTGCCATTGCCTTCTCCTCTGAGTGACGACCAGTCAACAAGTATCTCAGCTGTATCAGCCAGCGGCTGCAGAGAACGTCATCAGTTTTGCCTCAAAAAGTCCTCTAATCCCTGACCTCCATGCTTTCCCCAACGCCCCTAAAAGATATTAGCAGCCTTCTCTGCTCAAAACGGATGTGCCTGACCAACTCAGCCCTCTACCTATAGTGGGCAATAATCTCACTTTTGTTTTTCATTTCAGATATTGAGTGGTGGTCTCATCACTTGTTGACAGGTCCAATCATGAAAATAAAACCGATTTGGGTATTTCAAACAAAGATAAGAAAATATAGTGAATTGCTTCCACAGGGTGGGAAAGACTGTGTCTGCAAAAAAAAAAAAAAAAAAAGATGTTTAGGTGACCCAGAGATGAACAATTCTAAATGAGGTACAAGCTTCTAAAACATGGTTATATGAAAGTATGCGACTCATGCCAAGCCTTCTTCCAGGCACTGGAATACAGAAAGGAACAAGAAAGAGGGGTCCTGGATCCAGGGGATTGGAGACAGACAGTAAATGAGTTTTTAAAAATAGCTAAACAAGGTATGGGAAGTAACGTGAAATGACGCAAGAGTGATGTGATAGACAGGCGACAGGGAAGCCCTGTCTCAGGTAACGGTGGTGATATGGAGACCGAGGTAGGCCAACCGTGGTAGGCCTGGGGGCGAGGCATCTCAGACTGAGGGAAGAGCCCCTGCAACCGCCATGACCACCCATCCTAGAAGGAGGGGTACCCTTATAATGCTCTGTCATCAGCAGCATGATATGGTCCTTCTGGTCAAATTGTTCACTCCAGAACATCAAAATCTCACTGAGATAAGCATTAGCAATTCTTTTGTAGATTTTTTTTCCTTTTTATTTAAAGTTGGAAACAGGATAAAGCCCAGGAAGGGTTTATAACTCCAGCTGACTGATTAACCAACTGTTTTTCTCATAAGATACCATAAAAAAGAAGGGAAGGAAAAAAAAACAAAAAACAAAATCCTGGGGAGGAAAATACAGAACAGATGGTGATGTTTATCACTTCATTAACCTTTGCATATGTGAGAAATGCTTGCGAAATTTCTAGGAACTTGGCATAGCCAGAAGAATATAGATATTTATGTAAGCTAATTGCTGGTAATAACCGCATCAATAAGCCTAATCACACCTGAGGTGGTTGAGCTGGAAACAGAAAACCCAGCTTATCACATACTTATAAACCTGTCACTTATGGTAACCGGAGCTTAAAGAAGCAGAGGAGGAGGGTTTTCGGAGAGTAGCTCCTGCTGCTATTCCTCAGCAGCAGAACTATTGATTGAAATAATTGTGAAATGCTTCTTCTTTAAAAGCAGGTGCAAAGAGATAAGGAAGAAGTAGGGAAGGCATTAGGCGGGCGTGATGAGAGTGAAAGACTGAAGAAGGCTGAGATTATAAATCAGAGAGATGGTTCCTCTTCCCCTTCTGCTGTAACCAGACCAGTGACTCCTCTGGGCGCTGTCTCCCTAATATATGTAAAGGGAGCCTTGGACCAGGGTGGTGGTTTCTAAATGGACTTTTTCAAATGAAATTTTATGAAGAGACTCTGCAAATGAAATCTTACAGAGAGATCTAACATCAGTGCTCATTTTAAAGATGAAGTTGCTCTGGTTGATGAAGAGGTGAGGGACCCAAAAATCCATTCATTTATTCATACACTATTTCAGCAAATATTTTTTTGAAATCCTATTATGTTTCAGGCAGTGTTCTAACGGCCTAGAAAACATCAGTGAGCAAAACAGATAAATATCCCTGCCCTTATGAAACTTCCTTCTTAGCGAGAGGGCTGATAAACAATAAACAGAGTAAAAAATGAACATATAGTAAATATATGTAGTATGTTCGTAAATCTTGATGAAACAATGGTATAAATAAAAGGTGATAAATAAAACAGGAAAGAGAAAAGTAAACTAGAGGAAGGAGAATCCAGAGTGCCCAGCTGATGTGGGGGAAAATTGCAACAGAGAAGGAAGTCAGAGATGTTCTCATAGAGAAAGTGAGGTTTGGACAAATATTTGAGAAGGGAATGAAGGTGTCTGGGAGAAGAGCACCCAGGAGAGAGAATGGCCTGAGCAAAGGCTCGGCGTGATAGCACAGCTGCACAATGGAGCAACAGCGAAAATACCAGGGTGGCAGGAAGGCAGTGAGTGAGGAGGAGAGGAACAGGAGAAGAGATTGGAGAGGTAAAGTGGGGCTGGACTGTGCAAGGCCTTGAAGGGTCTGGCCAGGAAGCTGGCCTTTATGTTGAGTGAAGTGGGGAAACCACTGCAGGGTTTTGAGTCAAGGAGTTGCCTAATGTGACTTCTATTTTAACAGACTCACTGTAGCTGCTGCATTGAAAATAAACTAGATGGCAATGAGGATGAAAGCACAAACATACATTCAGGGCAGAAGCACTAGAAATGTGTCAAGGATCTGGACACAGTTTCAAGCCCTACCTCTCAGTCTCCTATTCACTCCCATAACTGCTTCCAGCATCCTCCTGGAGTCCCTCAGACCTCAAGAGTACTCTTGGCAAATCCATGGCCGTTCTGACCTGCTGGTTTCCCTACTGCCTCTGGTCCCCATCTCCAGTAAAGCCAGAGCACTAATCGCCATGTTAAAGGAGCTGCCGAGGGGATGGTATGAACCACTGGACCTAAATTTTCCTCCAAGCTAAACATTTAAATTTTGGATAATGAGAAATACTTTGGCTTCTAAGTCAAAATCAGAGTCTACCTCAAGCCTCCACACCATTAGTTCTGGCTTGGAGAATGACCTCGTGTGTAATACCTGGAGTTATCGCCAATATGACAATACAAAAAGCACAGAAGCAGTCTGTAGAGGGATCTGAGGGTTGTGGTGCCAAGGGCATGCTGTTCCCTTTCTGTTGAATGAAAATCTGGTAACATTCACCCAGCCATTTTATTCATTGCCTTTTGACATCATCTCTTTCATAGAAGTTATTTTTTGAGCACCAAATGTTTTCAAGGCACGGTTTAGGTACTTGCCATATATTATCTCAAATTCTCACCACAACCCACCCTTTATATCTGTTTTACATAGAAGACTGGATTGTCACACAGGTACAGGCAGAAGATCCAGGTTCTGAATCCACCTCCAATTCTTTGTTCTTTCTTTCAAATTTGAAATTGGCGCTTTAAGCTCATTCACATAATTTGCAGAGATAAATTGCCTACTAATGGATGTCACCAGCTGACAAATAATGAAGTTGTTCATCTCCAAGATGACTCTAGTAACATAAGCCTGGTGATCTTTGTGATTTCACTAAGTAAAGCCCCTAGGGCTATTAACCCTGATTCAATAAATGCTGAAGCCCTTACCCAACCCTTTGTTTGCATCTCTTCAATAAAATGAAAATGTCAGCTGGATGTGACGCGCCTCATTCTGCTGGTGATATTTTGAAAGAGATGACTGTTTTCTCAGAGCTCATATTTCCTCTCCAGTTCCCTCCCTTCCCTGGTCCTCCCCAAGCCACCACCTGTTGGATGGTTGCTGGGAAGGTCAGGCTTTCATATGCTGAGCCAGAACTGGGGAACTTCCCAGAAAGTGTGCCTGATTTTCAGGTCTGATCTTATAGGGCAGAAACATAAGGCTTCCCTGGAGGCTCAAACGGTGAAGAATCCGCCTGCAAAGCATGACACCCAGGTTTGATCCCTGGGTCAGGAAGATCCTCTGGAGAAGGAAATGGCTTCCCACTCCAGCATTCTTCCTGGGAAATCCCATGGACAGAGGAGCCTGGCAAGCTGCAGTCCATGGGGTCACAAAGAGTTGGACACAACTGAATGACTAACACAACAACATTTAATGTAGGTTTCCACTGTCATAGATAATGTGAATATAGGGCATGAAAAGCAAAATTCCAAATGAGCATTTTTGCCTTGAAAATGAAAGTCTTTCAGTTGTGTCCGACTCTTTTTGACCCCATGGACTACATAGTCCATGGCATTCTCCAGGCCAGAATAATGGAGTGGGTAGCCTTTCCATTCTCCAGGGGATCTTCCCAACCCAGGGATCAAACTCAGGTCTCCCACATTGCAAGCGGATTCTTTACCAGCTGAGCCACAAGGGAAGCCCCCCACCCTTTTTTTTTGGCCTTATGCATCTTTAATAATGCTTATGAGACAGGACACTGAGTCAAAAAATAGAAGGCTTCACCCACAGGCATTTAATCCATAAGTGCCTACAGTGTTCCTCCTCACACACTGTGTGGTGTATCATCAGCCTCTTTGGAGGATTCTAGAGGGACAAGGGATTCAGACCTTAAACTCTACACAGAGAGGCAACATGGACATCAAAAACATTTGGAGAACATTAGGATGATAACAACAAATACTTACATACTAAGAGACAGATCCTTCTCTAAATGCCTTACCTATATTACCATCTTAATGCATGCAACAATGTCAAGAGTGAGGTACTATATTTTTATCCCCATTTTACAAATGAGGAAACTAAAGTTGAGGTCACTAGAAGAGGTCAAGCTAGAATTTGAACCCAGACTTTTAACCACACTCTGTGTTGCTTCTTGTGTTAACCACTTGGAAAAGTGGCTACAAGTGTAAATAAAGCTGAGATAATAAGGAGTTTAATATCACCTCTGTGATGCAGGAGGGCTTCAAGGAGGAGTCATGAATTCCTGTGTCTGCATCTCTCATATTGGAATCTTGGAAACCCCACTGAGGCTGTGGGGTGCAATTTCCTAACTTCAAATGTCAGCTGTCTCTAGAGAATGTAGTCTTGGACACATTTCTTAACTTCTCTGTGTCTGTTTTCTCAACTTTAAACTAGAGGCAGTATTTCTGTTAGGCTGTAATAATTCTTTTGTTGACTATGATGGCTACTCCATTTCTTCTAAGGGATTCCTGCCCAAAGTAGTAGATATAATGGTCATCTGAGTTAAACTCACCCATTCCAGTCCATTTTAGTTAGCTGATTCCTAGAATGTTGACATTCACTCTTGCCATCTCCTGTTTGACCACTTTCAATTTGCCTGATTCATGGAACTAACATTCCAGGTTCCTATGCAATATTGCTCTTTATAGCATCGGACCTTGCTTCTATCACCAGTCCCATCCACAACTGGGTATTGTTTTTGCTTTGGCTCCATCCCTTCATTCTTTCTGGAGTGATTTATTTCTCCACTGATCTCCAGTAGCATATTGGGCATCTACCGACCTGGGGAGTTTCTCTTTCAGTATCCTATCATTTTACCTTCTCATACTGTTCATGGGGTTCTCAAGGCAAGAATACTGAAGTGGTTTGCCATTCCCTTCTCCAGTGGACCACATTCTGTCAGAGCTCTCCACCATGACCTGACCGTCTTAGAGGCCCCACACAGCATGACTTAGATTCATTGAGTTATACAAGACTGTGGCCCTGTGATCAAGTTGGCTAGTTGACAGAATGATCTCTGTTCATTTCCAAGGCAAACCATTCAATATCACGGTAATCCAAGCCTATGCCCCAACCAGTAATGCTGAAGAAGCCGAAGTTGAACAGTTCTATGAAGACCTACAAGACCTTTTAGAACTAACATCCAAAAAAGATGTCCTTTTCATTATAGGGGACTGGAATGCAAAAGTAAGAAGTCAAGAAACACCTGGAGTAACAGGCAAATTTGGCCTTGGAGTATGGAATGAAGCAAGGCAAAGGCTAATAGAGTTTTGCCAAGAAAACGCACTGGTCATAGCAAACACCCTCTTCCAACAACACAATAACACATGTCTACACATGGACATCACCAGGTGGCCAACACTGAAATCAGATTGATTATATTCTTTGCAGCCAAAGATGGAGAAGTGCTATACAGTCAGCAAAAACAAGACCTGGAGCTGACTGTGGCTCAGATCATGAACTCCTTATTGCCAAATTCAGACTTAAACTGAAGAGAGTAGGGATAACCACTAGACCATTCAGGTATGACCTAAATCAAATCCCTTATGACTATACGGTGGAAGTGAGAAATAGATTTAAGGGACTAGATCTGATAGACAGAGAGCCTGATGAACTATGGGTAGAGGTTAGTGAATTGTACAGGAGACAGGGATCAAGACCATCCCCATGGAAAAGAAATGCAAAAAGGCAAAATGGTTGTCTGAGGAGGCCTTACAAATAGCTGTGAAAAGAAGAGAAGCAAAAAGCAAAGGAGAAAAGGAAAGATATTCCCATTTGAATGCAGAATTCCAAAGAATAGCCAGGAGAGATAAGAAAGACTTCCTCAGTGATCAATGCAAAGAAATAGTAGAAAACAACAGAATGGAAAAGACTAGAGATCTCTTCAAGAAAATTAGAGATACCAAGGGAACATTTCATGCAAAGATGGGCTCAATAAAGGACAGAAATGGTATGGACCTAACAGAAGCAGAGATATTAAGAAGAGAATACACAGAAGAACTGTATAAAAAAGATCTTCATGACCCAGTTAATCACAATGGTGTGATCACTCACCTAGAACCAGACATCCTGGAATGTGAAGTCAAGTGGGCCTTAGAAAGCATCACTATGAACAAAACTAGTGGATGTGATAGAATTCCAGTTGAACTATTTCAAATCCTAAAAGATGATGCTGTGAAAGTGCTGCACTCAATATGCAAATTTGGAAAACTCAACAGTGGCCACAGGACTGGAAAAGGTCCATTTTCATTCCAATCCCTAAAAAAGGCAATCCCAAAGAAGGCTCAAACTACCACAAAATTGCGCTCATCTCACACGCTAGTAAAGTAATGCTCAAAATTCTCCAAGCCAGGCTTCAGCAATACGTGAACTGAGAACTTCCAGATGTTCAAGCTGGTTTTAGAAAAGGCAGAGGAACCAGAGATCAAATTGCCAATATCCGCTGGATCATCGAAAAAGCAAGAGAGTTCCAGAAAAACATCTATTTCTGCTTTATTGACTACGCCAAAGCCTTTGACTGTGTGGATCACAATAAACTGTGGAAAATTCTGAAGGAGGTGGGAATACCAGACCACCTGACCTGCCTCTTGAGAAACCTGTATGCAGGTCAGGAAGCAACAGTTAGCACTGCACATGGAACAACAGACTGGTTCCAAATAGGAAAAGGAATACGTCAAGGCTGCATATTGTCACCCTGCTTATTTAACTTATGTGCAGAGTACATCATGAGAAATGCTGGGCTGGAAGAAGCACAAGCTGGAATCAAGATTGCTGGGAGAAATATCAATAACCTCAGATATGCAGATGACACCACCCTTATGGCAGAGAGTGAAGAGGAACTGAAAAGCCTCTTGATGAAAGTGAAAGAGGAGAGTGAAAAAGTTGGCTTAAAGCTTAACATTCAGAAAACTAAGATCATGGCATCTGGTCCCATCACCTAATGGGAAATAGATGGGGAGACAGTGGAAACAGTGTCAGACTTTATTTTTTTGGGCTCCAAAATCACTGCAGATGGTGACTGCAGCCATGAAATTAAAAGACGCTTCCTCCTTGGAAGGAAAGTTATAACCAACCTAGATAGCCTATTAAAAAGCAGAGACATTACTTTGCCAACAAAGGTCCATCTGGTCAAGGCTATGGATTTTCCAGTGGTCATGTGAGGATATGAGAGTTGGACTGTGAAGAAAGCTGAGTGCCAAAAAATTGATGCTTTTGAACTGTGGTGTTGGAGAAGACTCTTGAGAGTCCCTTGGACTGCAAGGAGATCCAACCAGTCCATCCTGAAGGAGATAAGTCCTGGGTGTTCTTTGGAAGGACTGATGCTGATGCTGAAACTCCAGTACTTTGGCCACCTCATGCAAAGAGTTGACTCAGTGGAAAAGACCCTGATGCTTGGAGGGATTGGGGGCAGGAGGAGAAGGGGACAGAGGATGAGATGGCTGGATGGCATCACCAACTCGATGGGCATGAGTTTGAGTAAACTCCGGGAGTTGGTGATGGACAGGGAGGCCTGGCGTGCTGCGATTCATGGGGTCGCAAAGAGTCGGACACGACTGAGTGACTGAACTGTACTGATAATAATTCTGAAGTGGTTGTAAGAACCAAATAAGACACTGGGACTACAGGACTTAGGACAGCTTAAACAAACAAGCTCAGTAAGTATTCACTGTTACTCCTATTACTATTATTGTTTACAGTTGGGAACAAGGTTGAGCTAATGATCGCTATATGCTGGCAATAAGGGTGCACAGGGTATTATCAAGCAGGATGGGAACTTGGATCATCAAAAGATACTTAACCACAGCAACCCATCTATGGTCCTCTCTGTCTCTCACTCCATCTCCAGTTCTACAGTGATTAGGTTTCTTCCATGGAGTGGAGAAAATCATGAGTGGAGGCCACGGCTGCCAACATCTTCAGCATATATTAAACTAACCTAATAACCTCAGAGGAAACAAGAGCAATACCATTCCCAGGGAAGCCTCTGACTGGCATAGCCTAGTCATAGGATGCTCCCTGGGCCAATCACCATAGCCAAGGAAGGGTACCACTGTTGGCAGTGGGACCAAAACCTCATGGAGTGATGGAGGGCCAGTTACTCCAAGGAAGGGGTGCTATCCCAGGACAGAGAGCACAGGGATGCCAGGCAAAAACAACAGATGTTTGTCCTCCAATACCCACCCCTAGTACATAAAAATAGGCTTACTTTGCTACACATGGGAACATAACTTTATTAATAACCAAATACTATTATTTCTTCTGAAGGAAAAATTACTATGTTTATCAACTTGGAAATTTGAAGCCACCAGCAACAAAAAGTAAAGGAGGTATTCTGTCAATACAAAACAAACTTTAAAATGTGAATCATATCACTGATAATTTTATAACTTCATTTTTATTCTGCTTTTTTGTTGTTTAGTTGCTAAGTCATGGCCAACTCTTTGCAACCCCACGGACTGTAGCCTGCCAGACTCCTCTGTCCATGGGATTTCCCAGGAAAGAATACTGGAGTGGGTTGCCATTTTCTTCTCCAGGGGATCTTCCCAGCCCAGGGGTCTAACCTGCATCTTCTGCATTGGCGGGCAGATTCTTTACCACTGAGCCACCTGGGAAGCACTTTTAATTCTAAGTTGTGATAACTTGTTAAATTTTCTTTTCCTCCAGAGTTCCTTAAAGAGTTTTTATTTGGGAAGAGAGAAGCTATTCTGCTAGTAATGCAAGTTGTCAAAAACAAGACTTGCAAAGAATATGCTTCAAAAAACCTTGCCCCCATTTCATCGTATGTAATGCTATGGTAGCACATTTACAGAAAATTTCAATTTCTCTTTTTGATGATCTTGGGCAAATGATAATGATGTGCAAGTTATTTGAAATACATCTCTTGTATCTTTTGTCAAATTTGTATTGCCTTATTCAATACATTTTTCTTGAAGTTATGGTATTTTTTTCACCAATTTAAATGACATCATTTAGACCCTGGAATGTGAACAAGTCAGTACTGTTCTAGTCCTTGAGCTCTTATAACTTGCTGAGTGGTCCTTTGACTCTATTAGTGCACTTTAATCATGAGAGCAGAACTGAAGTGCTCCTAAAGGAAAATATGATTTTTGTATTTATGTCAAAGAGCTAATTAAAGGCATATAATTTTTTAGCTTGCAGTTTTTCCCTGGGAAGGTCACATCCAATGTGCGTTTTCAGCTGAAAAATAAAAGCAGCTCACCAGAAATCACTAGAAAAAACTGCTCAGCAGACTCTAAAAAGTGACTCTTCCAACTGGCCTCAAGATAAAACTGAATCTCTTATGAGGCAAGAGGTTACAGTTTCCAGCAAGATGCAGATTCCAAAGCAATTATGTTTATATGGGAGAAAGTCATGTATGCCCCAATTTTTAAAATGTCTAAGGTATTGATTCTTTCTCCCAGTCCTCATATCTCATACAATTACTATTATATTGGTAGGAGACCAGTTGAATTCCTATTGGAAAACCATCTGCAATAAACTTCAGCAAGTTATCTACCTCAAGTTACTAATCCAAAAGCAGCAGCCAGGGAAATACGCAGCACACTTTCTTTTCACAAACTTAAATTATGAGTCCCTCAAGAGGCCCTATCTTAATAATCCCTTTGATGTTTCCCTCTCATTGCTGACACAGAGCCTTACATGTAGTAGGAGATTAATAGGCGTTTGCTGAGTTAATTCAGAGTCAGAATGATTACAATCAGCAGTGACCAGGAGGGAGCCATGGCCTGATTCATACAGACTGAAAACTCCAGGGCTGCCCAAAGGTTTGAGCTGGCTGAGTACTGAGGGTGGGGGAGGGGGACATTCACGCTGTAGACCGTACAGATCTGTGGATTTTTATTACAACAAAATCAGCATATTATGGCATTTTCCTACTGAAGCGTCTTGAGGGTGTCTTTTAGTACTTTATGGGATGGCATCACCATCACCATCACATGGGCTAGCAAGGGCCTGGACAGAGGAACTGATGAATCAGCATTCAACCCACCAGAGATCTTGAATCTTCCGATCACTGGAAGTGGCAGGAGCAGCAAGAGGAATCTTGCTGAATAAGCTGTTGTTATGTTCATGGTAAAAGTTTAGGAGTCAAGACGTATCCTCTGGTGGGGTATGTGATAGAAAGCTCTCCTTCTTCCTCTCCCTGGCTCACATTCCAGTTGGTGGACTACGCGCTGCTCGCCCTGTGTGCAGTACCACACACAGCAGCTGGGTCCTGTCCCAGGAAAGCCACTTCAGCTGTTCACTGGACAACAGGCCTCAGCTCAGCCCCTGTGGTCACCCCCGCATTGGAGTGGGGAGGGGAGACTAGAACAGCTGGGGAAGAGTCAGATAAGCTCATTTCATAACTTAAGCAGTGGTTCTTAATGGGATGATAGCATATCTCAGGAGGTATTTTGGTAATTTGAAGAAGGGATTTTGGCCAGCACAGTGACATAGGAACACTGTCCACCTGTGGTGGATATACTGGGAATCCTAAGCGGCCTGCAATTTGATAGTTTCAGATAAGGAAGAATTTTTCCAAGTCTGGCATGACTATTAAATGTTCCAGCAGGTATCCACATGGTGGAAAAACCTCTTTATCATTATATGAGCCTGGGGTTTCCTAGGTGGCTCAGGTGTCACCTGCAATGCAGGAGACACAGGAGACGTGGGTTCGATTCCTAGGTTGGGAAGATCTCAGGATCTCCCAACCTGGGAGGAGGAAATGGCTACCCACTCTAGTATTCTTGCCTGAAAAATCCCATGGACAAAGGAGCCTGGTCCATGGAGTCGCAAAAGTCAGACATGACTGAACAACTAAGCATGCACAAAACCTACCTCTATTTTTACCTGTAACTTGAAGTCAGTTTGGATTTGCCTTAACAGAAACCGATTTTTTTTTTCATGAGTATAAATACTATGGAAATCAGTAATTTGTTTTGTTCAGAAATATATCAAAAGTTGTTCATCACTGTGGAGAATCACTCTACTTGCTGGTTTGGTACTGCACACACCTGTCTTAGTCTGTATTTATAACTATCTCATGTAAAAATGTAGCTAAACACATTTGAGACTCCCTTCAGCAGATTCTTAAACAGATTTAGATCCAAATATTATTAAAATATGATCAGTCGCTTGGTTGTGTCCCCATGGACTGTAGTCTGCCAGGCTCCTCTGTCCCTGGGATTACCCAGGCAAGATTACTGGAGTGGGTTGCCATTTCCTACTCTGTATTAAAATATGGCTATATGTTAACATATGTTTATATATAAACATCATGAATTTCCTTAAAACTTTTTCTTAATATTCACAATTTTGCTATCACCTATTTATAAATTTTTAGAAGTGATAAGAAACCTAGTATTGCAATTAAACACTTAGTATTGCCTGGGTTCTTCTCCATCTTACTCTACTAATAACCTTCAGTGTCCACTCCTGAGTGACAGTTCTTCTTCCAGTCTATCTTTTACCCTTCATCACCTACTGAAGTTTACGGTCCCCAAAGCTGTTCTCATGTACTAGAGATGGAATTAAAAAAAACTCAACATGTGGCAGAATTTAAAAATAGGACGTTTTCCATAAAACCCAGTTCCGTCTCAGTTAATCTCATAACAAAACCAACGACTGATACTATATTGATAAATAAGTCTGAGCCCGCTAGGGAGATGATGTCATACTTCCTCTTTTTCTGCACTATGTTAGTATGTAGTTTATCTTGGCATGTTATCCCTACTTCAACTAAGGTTACTTCCCACTTTCTCTTATCACAGATAAATGACTCTGGTCTGCTAATATGTATCCTCATACTAGTTCCTCCTGCAATGACTTCCCCAGCTTCTATTGCTCTTTTATTCTCCCTTATATCTTGTATTTTGGATGAAATCTTATCTGTTTTAATCTATTAAAGCCTGACTCATTTATTAGGCATACATACAACCATCTGATCAATTCACTGTCTTTTAGTGAAGTGTTTCCTTACCATTTAAATGTTGAAATAAATTTTATCATTGTTACATTTCTTTTATTTCTCCATCATAGTTGTGGTGGGCTTCCCAGGTGGTGCTAAAGGTAAAGAACCCACCTGCCAAGGCAGGAGACATAAGAGATGAGGATTTGATCCCTGGGTTGGGAAGATCCCCTGGAGAAGGAAATGGCAACCCACTCCAGTATTCTTGCCTGGAGAATCCCATCGTCAGAGGAGCCTAGTGGGCTACAGTCCATAGGGTCACAAAGAGTCAGACACGACTGAAATGACTTAGCACGCACACATAGTTGTGGTATCATATTACTTTTATAAAGTTATGGACTTACCTGGGGTGGTCCAGTAGTTAAGACTCCCTGTGCTTCCAGCACAGGGAGTGCGGGCTCGATTCCTGGTCTGGGAATCAAAATCCCACATGCCACATGGTGCCGTCAAAAAAAATAAAAATACAGTTATAAGTATAGGTAGGTTTTTATTATTTATGAGTTTTATCTCAGGATCCATTTTATTTGCTATAAAATCTAAAGATACAAACTGCCAAGGCCAGGTGAAGAATATACTTTAGCTGGAAACCCCTGAGTATCTTGGATCTTTGTCCTTTTTACAACCAGGCAAGGCCTTTATTTGCTGTACAGTCATTAGACAGGAATTAAGTATATGGCAGTGGAGGTGGTAGGGGAGCACTTCCTTCCTTCCTTCCTTCCCCTGTTTAGCAAGGTCTGCTAGTTCTGTGCTCCAGGAGGTGATGGGAGTCAACCTTCAAAGTTTCAGACCTGGGGAACAGTCATGGTACTGCTTTATAGCTAGGTCACCTGCGATCCAGAGCCCACATTCTCCATCTCACCTGCATGTAGGTAATTTCTCAGACACTTTATTATTTACCCACTCACTTGGCCATACTTACCTTCGGGTAAACATGTAGCCGACTCACTGGTAAAGAAGCTTCCTGCCAATGCAGTAGACGCAGGATACTCAGGTTCGATCCCGGGGTCAAGATCCCCAGAGTAGGAGGAAGTGGCAACCCACTCCAGTATTCTTGTCAGGAAAATTCAGTGGACAGGAGAGTTGGTGGACTGCAGTCCACAGGGTTTCAAAGAGTTAGATATGACTGAGCAACTGAACACATATGTACGCAGACACGTGGCAAAGCATTCCAGCTGAATATTACCGGGATTCAGAGAATGGTGACTCCGTCAGGGTCTAACCTGGAAAACAGAAATGACGCTGAGTACTTAAAGTCATCGATCTTTAAGGCAAGGAATACATTGCCCAGGAGTTGGGAAAGCAGGGAGCCAATAGAAGGAAGTGTTTTAAGAGCAAGAAAGCCCAGGAGAGGCAAACCCACCCTGAGATCTCTTTGCTCATGTTGGCAAGCACTGAATGAAGATCTGGGAGGAGGAGGAGGAGAGGAGATTCGAAGCTGCTGCTGCTGCTGCTAAGTCGCTTCAGTCGTGTCCGACTCTGTGCGACCCCATAGACGGCAGCCCACCAGGCTCCACGTCCCTGGGATTCTCCAGGCAAGAACATGGGAGTGGGTTGCCATTTCCTTCTCCAATGCATGAAAGGGAAAAGTGAAAGTGAAGTCGCTCAGTCATGTCCGACTCTTTGAGACTGCATGGACTGCAGCCTACCAGGCTCCTCCGTCCATGGGATTTTCCAGGCAAGAGTACTGGAGTGGGCTGCCATTGCCTTTTCCGGATTAGAGGTAGAGATGGCAGTTTATCAACCCTCCAAATTAAGGATATCTGAGCCAGGGACTGGGGAGGCTACTAGGATTTTCCATGACTTAGTACTACTTTCTCAGTAAACAGAGCTGTGATTCAGTCTTGAGTGATTACATGTGACATCAATTCCTCCAAGCTGGTCATATAGAGGATACTTTCTCTGGCTTCAGAGTTGATGCCCAGTGTCTTCTATTTTTATCTTCCTTAGATCATCTGAGTCAGTTTCAGGGAAGCGTGGGCAGTTGGCTATCCATTTTTTTGCCTCTATCTTGCCCAGTATTATCCCAGATTTTTGTGTGTGAAAGGCAAATTCTCCAACAACCATGTCCAAAGAGTTCAAATCTCTTCTAAACCCAAATTAATAGATTTTTAGAGCACTTTATCCTTTTATCATTTTTGCATTAAAATGCTGTGCATAAGGAAAAGGTGACTCCTAAAGTGAGATATTTGCAGTTGGCATGATGGTAGGCACACCAAATGAACAGCTTTATTTTTTTTAATTTTTGAAAATCACCTATTTGGCTGGCTGTACCTGGTCTTAGCTGCAGCATGCTGGATCTCCCATCTTTGTTTCTAGCATGAGAAATCATAGCTACGGCATAGGGGGTCTAGGACCCTGACCAGGGATCAAACCTGGGCTCCTGCATTGGGAGTGCAGAGTCTTAGCCACTGGACCACCAGAGAAGTCCCCAATGATCAGCTTTAAACCTTAGATTCTTAAGTGCTGCAATAGGAATATTAAAACTTAGCTTGCAAATAAGTTATGGGAAGCAACTTCCACAGTGTCAGGAATGTAGTGGGTATCCAACAAATAGTGGATGTTATTACCAAAATGACTGTGACAGTATTTAATTTTCATTGAAAGATTTGTAGTAATAAATGAAAACAAATAAAGATGGTAAAGTCATCCATGGTGATGGTAAAGTCATCTTAAAAACAAGGGTCCTGGGACTTCCCTGATGGTCCAGAGGTGAAGACTCCATGCTTCCACTGCAAGGGGTCTAGGTTTGATCCTTGGTTGGGAAACAAAGATCCTGTATTCTCAAATCCAGTAGCTTTCAATTTTTTTCTTATGACCCACCATAAGTAACACATTTATATAATAATACATTTCATGCATGAAACTAAGACATACATAGAACACTCCAACTCTTACAATTGTGAAAGATGCTGAGGTTTTCTATTCTACAGGATTCTATTCCATTTACTAAAAAAAAAAAATTCTGGTCATGACTCAGTATGCTTCAAGTGAATGGAAAATTCTAACTCATTAGATTCTTTTATTTTTTTAATGTGTTTAGAAGGAAGTCTGCCTAATTCATTGACGTCAGAGGAAGTGAAGCAGCTATGGACAACTCAAAAGGCAGTTATTGCTTGCCAGGAGCTTAACATGAATGTAAATCCCAACCTTAGCTACACACTCACTCGGTTTTACCACCAGAATACAAGTTCTAAATCATGCTTTACAGCTGCTTGTCAGGTAACATTTGGGCAACCTCAGAGAAGTCCCATTGACAGGGACTTGTCTCAGGTTGAGTCATTAAAAAATGGCATATGTCCCAACATCTCTATTTGTATCCATCAGGAGAGGGTTAGTGATTTTTCTATTTTAAGCAGTGAAGGATGTGCCTTTGCATTCAAGGAGATTCTGAGCCCTCTAATTGCCAATAGATTTGGTGTGATAAGTATGCACTTAGTGAAGTCACATTATAAAATGAGTTGCTCAAATATTTAATCAGCTGTGCATAAAGCCCAGCCACATGGTTCCTTTGGTATAGCATCCTATCCACCATGGCGAGGAGTTGCTATGGGTTACAGTTCCCCTGTCAAACATGAAAAACCTGGATTTGGGAAATGAGTTCCATCAATGGCTTTCTCTTAGCTGAAGAAAGATTTGCAAGTAAGATGCTTGGGCGAAGCGTGCAAAAGTCATGGATTCTTATCACACATATTCTTAATGGTTTCCTGGGAATCATCATTTTTTTTCCCTCAGCCTCATTCACTCAGAGGGAAGAGCATATATTCTGCATGAGGCATGTGATGAGACCTTTCATAAAGGTTAAAATAATTTGTCCAAGGATATTTAGTCAGCCAGGGAAAGAACTGAGACTCCAAATCTGGCCAGGCATTGTTGGGGAAAATGCAATATAAGCAAGAGCTTTTGAAGGAGCTTGAAGTCTAGCGGAAGAGAGAGATCCATAAACACATTGACATAGACTAAAAAAAGGGCTCTCATGATCGGAATGAGTCAAGTTGCATGGGAGATCAAATGGGTGAATGACTAATTCTGTCAAGGGTTCTTTCTATCTATCTATCTATATATGGGGTCCTGGTGTCATTGGAGCTTTGAGAAACAAGATTAATAAAAAATAACAAGCCAAGCTCCCACTGAGTATGAACTTTATTTTTTATTTTAATATTTGAAATCCTAATATTTCTAAGCCCTGCCTTTTAAGAAGGGTTCTCCCAACTCAAACACTCTATACACTAAATGTTACTCGAAATAACTAGGTCACTGGGTTAAGGTTTATGAACCTTTTTGGCCATAAAGAGATTAGTTTGTCCTGCCCTTGGCTGGGCTCATTATTTATTCTTAACTTTTAAGAATCTGGATGTCTTCCTCTACTTAAGAGAATCAAATTCAGTCTTTTGCTCATTCTCCTCAGTTCCCTTTTTGGTGTCTTCTTCCTTTTGGTAGTAACCATGACATCCATCAGTCTAACAAAGGAACATGTTTGATTGTAATATTTTCCCAAATATTACAAAGGAGCAAAAAAGGCTAAATTTAGCCCAGCTTTCTTCTTTTCTCCAAACTAGTTCACACAGTACTGCAGTTATTTGGACACTTTTAATACTTTAACCTAAAACTTCCTTCAGTTCAGTTCAGTCGCTCAGTCATGTCCGACTCTTTGTGACCCCGTGAATCACAGCACACCAGGCCTCCCTGTCCATCACCAACTCCCAGAGTTTACTCAAACTCATGTCCATCGAGTCGGTGATGCCATCCAGCCATCTCATCCTCTGTCGTCCCCTTCTCCTGCTCCCCAATCCCTCCCAGCATCAGGGTCTTTTCCAGTGAGTCAACTCTCCGCATGAGGTGGTCAAAGTATTAGAGTTTCAGCATCAGCATCAGTCCTTCCAGTGAACACCCAGGACTGATCATCTGCAGCAAACATCTCTTTCCCAATAGTTTCAACAAAAGACTCACTAAATATCATAAATTCTGACTGAGCCTCATGCCCATTCCAGAACCAAAGGTGGTGGCCAGAAGGCTTTATATATAGGACAGGTACCCTGAACCTGGAAAGTCCCATGGACAGAGGGGCCTGGCAGGCGACAGTCTATAGGATGGAAGAAGAGTTGGACATGACTTAGTAACTACACAACAACAACCCATTTCACCATGTAGACTAAGGCAGAAGGAAAAAGAGAAATACCCAAAATCCTGTTACTAGAAACAGGGAGAATAGATGTTGGACCACCCTAAAATCACTACCATGAGTATATAAGACCCTACTCAGAAACTGTAGAAGTCTTGGGAACGGCACTTTACTTTTTAACAAAGCCTGAAATAGAAATTTGATCTAAGTCTTACAGAGATCTTAAGAGGCAGGAAGACATCATCTAATAAGTAGTTCGTGTTGGGGAAAAGAGTAAGGTAAGAGGTAGGTCTAGGAACCTCCCTCTTGCTCCAGCAGCTAACAGTCTGTGCTCCCAAAGCAGGGGGCCTGGGTTCAATCTTTAGTCAGGAAATTGAACTAGATCCCACATGCTGCAACTAAGAGTTTGCATGCTGCAGCAAATATCCTGAGTGCTGCAACTAAGACCCAGAGCAGCTAAATAAGTAAATAAAATTTTAAAAAAGAGGTAGGTCTACCATGAAGCTAGTGAAGCTTAAGCTTTCCATATTTAACAGCAATCCTAGAAACTTTCCATGACACTACCATTAATGAGTTATAATGCTGAAACAAACTTTTCTAAGTCATCAATAGTAAAATATCTAAACAATTCATACTAAAGGGAAGAGTACCTATTTTTCCTCTCTATAAAATTGTTATTATTAAATTAATGTAATATAAAGGGGGATCAAATATTATGCAGTCTAAAACTTCACAAAGGTACTTTCAAGGTGTGTCAAATATTCATTCATAATAATGTCATGCTGTTTATCAGGATTTTGTTATGTTTGTGGTATTTGTCAAGTCTCTCTAGCTTGTCATTTGTCTTCTTTTCTCATTCAAATTAAATATTCACATAGGTACTTGTGCATTTGTAATTATTGTTCATTTTCTTAAATAGATCACCAAAACTGTATAAGCTGCAGACCTCACAGAACCTGTATTTATCCCTGGATTCATCCTTTTAGAAGGACCCAGAGAGTGGCCCAGAGCTTCAAGGTTACTTTCAGTGGTAATTACTCAGTTGTGTTTGACTCTTTTTGACCCCATGGACTGTAATCCATCAGGTTGCTACTGGAGTGGGGTAGCCATTTCCTTCTCCACAGGATCTTCCCAACCCAGGGGTCAAACTCTGGTCTCCCGCATTGCAGGCAGATTTTTTATCATCTGAGCCACCAGGGGAGCTCCTTTCCCAGCAATCTCTGACCAGAAGTCCTTATACTGTAAACCTAAGGAGGAGAAGGTATCTGTGGCTCTGCATTCCCAGCTTAATTTCCAAGGTCACTCCTCTTGGGTAAGTCTTTTTTTAATATTAAAAATATATATATGTATATATTTTTGGCCCTGTGGCATGCAGCATCTTAGTTCCCCAATCAGGGATCAAACTTACCCAGGGAAGTCCCTGGACAAGCTTAACTGCCTTCCCTTTGAACCAACCAGCCTATGAGAAACGGATATATTGACTGGTTTAAGTCAATCACAGCCCAATCCTGGATTAGGGGTGGGGTCAATCCCATCCAAACCAGGTAAGTAAGAACAGACAGAGGGGTAATTTTCCAAAGAAACTGGATGTCCTGGAACCAAAGAGGAGGAGATGCTGTACAGAAAGCAGTAGGTATCTTAAAGCTGAGACTTGCCTTGGGTGTGAAATTTAAGAGGGCACCAAAAACTCAGCAAGTTAAATAATATTTTAATGCACTTTAAAAAAAAACTGAACCAGAAAACTATAGCATGCAGGCTGGCTGCTTTTTAAAAAAAATATATGAAACACTTCAGGAATTTGCATGTCATCCTTTCAGGGGCCAGGCTAGTCTTCTCTGTATCGTTCCAATCTTACTATATGTGCTGCCAAAGTGAGCACCTGCCTGCATTTTGTTTTTATTAATAAGTAACTTTTTTAACAGCAGCGAGGCTACCTCCTTGGGGAGTTAGGCTCTGCCTCACCACTGCCTGAGAAATTTTCCATGTTCTAGGAGAAACTTTCTGGGTCCTAGGGCTTCTTGGAACTCAGGAATTGTGAGATGTTCTTATCCTATTTGCGTGCGTGCTCAGATGCTAAGTCACATCTGACTGTGACCCCATGGACTGTAGCCTGCTAGGCTCCTCTGTCCATAGGATTTCCCAGGCCAGAATACTGGAGTGTGTTGCCATTTCCTTCTTCAAAGGATCTTCCCAACCCAGGGATCGAGCTCATGTCTCCTCCACTGCCAGACAGGTTCTTTACCACTGAGTCACCAGGGAAGCCCTTCTTATCCTATACCTGTTCCAGTGTTAGTCGCTCAGTTGTGTCTGACTCTTTATGACCCCATGGACACCAGGCTCCTCTATTAATGGAATTCCCCAGGCAAGAATAATGGAGTGGGTTGGAGAAGATTCCCTTGTCCATGGGATTTTCCCTATCCCAGGGATCAAACCTGGGTCTCTTCTTGCAGGTAGACTCCTTACCGTCTGAGCCACCAGGCTGTAAGTCAGCCCTAAATTGGCCTCCTGATTCAGAGAGGTGTGGGAAAGCAGAGGATGCTCCATTTCCCTAACGATTAGGATCATCCCTTGTTGCTCAGCTGGTAAGGAATCCACCTGCAGTACAGGAGAGCTGGGTTCAATCCCTGGGTTGAGAAGATCCCCTGGAGAAGGGAAAGGCTACCCTCTCCAGTATTCTGGCCTGGAGAATTCCATGGACACAGTCCATAGGGTCACAAAGAGTCAGACATGACTGAGCAACTTGGGCTTCCCTGATAGCTCAGTTGGTAAAGAATCTGCCTGCAATACAGGAGAGCCTAGTTTGATTCCTGGGTCAGGAAGATCGGCTGGAGAAGCGATAGGCTACTCACTCCAGTATTGTTGGGCTTCTCTTGTAGCTCATCTAGTAAAGAATCTGCCTGCAGTGCAGGAGATCTGGGTTGGGAAGATCCCCTGGAGAAAGGAAAGGCTACCCACTCCAGTATTCTGGCCTGGAGAATTCCATGAACTGTATAGTCCATAGGGTTGCAAAGAGTTGGACGTGACTGAGCGACTTTCAGTCACTCCCATATTAATAGCACAAGCCATTCACTTGATTTTGAAGAAAGAAGAATGGTGGGAGGCCTTGGATTCAAGCAGAGCCTCTGCCCTATATCTCTAGCTGCACACTCACCCTCCTCAACCCCAAGCTGACAAGGGCAGGCTCAGCCAGCTTGCTGGCAATGCCACATGAGATCTGCTGGGGACAGATGGAGGAAGAGGCAGGCAGACCCTATCCAGCTTGCTTCCAGCCCAAGGCAGGCCTTGTTATTTGATGTGGGTGCACTGTGGGCTTCACTTACTGAGCTAGGCTTTATGTTTTCTGACAGCTCATAAAAAATCAACCCCATTGCATGCTGTCAGAAGCTTGTACCTAGAAACAGCCCCAGGTATTGGTGAAAGGGAAAAGTGCATCCTTCCTTCTGACTGCATGTGAGACTAGAGAACCAGAATTTCATCAACAGGACCACAGGTAATCAGTAGAAGTGACTAGTAACTCATAGGTGATCCAAACATGTCATTTTAAATAACAGTATCTATTTACTTCTAAAAAACACATTCTTGGAAATGTCAATAAGAGCCATTTGTCAGCTCTGTGACCCTGGTGAGTCATCAGGACACTTAACCATGTGGGTTCTCAGGCTCTCCAAATGGAGGTAAGGGGCAGAAATTGAGTTATCATCTCTGAGGTCCTTTCCAGCTCTGGCAGCTATAGTCTTACGAGATGGGGGTCACTTCCCTCCCTTCCCTTCCCAAGCAGAAGTAGGCAGCCCCAAGACAGCTGTATTCCCCAGAGGATCATGGCAGAAAACATGGTCAGAGCATTAAAAAGCTGTCTATACTGGCAAGGGAGACTGGTGTGTAAAATATATAGATATATATTTTTTTCCCAAAAAATCTGTCACTATTAGAAGTTATTTTAAAATAATCTCAGGACTTCCCTGGTGATCCAGTGGCTAAGACTCAGCACTCCCAATAGCAGGGGGCTCAGGGTCAATACCTGGTCAGGGAACTAGATGCCACATGTTGGAACAGAGGGGTCATGTGCAGTAACTAAAGACCCTGAATGCTGCATAGAAGACTGAAGAAACTGCAACTAAGACTCGGTGCAGCCAAACAAATAAATAAAAATTAATATTTTAAAAATTTAGGAAAAAAATAAATAAACTCAGAAAAAAATAAAATAAATAAAAAATAAAAATTTAGGGACTTCCCTGGTGGCTCAGTGGTAAAGAATCCAACTGTCAAGGCAGGAGACACGGGTTTGAAGCCTGATCCAGGAAGATCCCACATGCTGCAGAGCAACTAAGCCCGTGTGCCACAAGTACTGAGCCTGTGCTCTAAAACCCAGGAGCCACAACGACTGAGCCCATGTGCTGTAACTACTGAAGCCTGCATGCTCTAGAGCCCATACTCTGCCACAAGAAAAGCCACCGCAGTGAGAAGCCCAGCGCCGTAACTAGAGAGTAGCCCCTGCTCGCTGCAACTACAGAAAAGTCTGCTCAGCAAGAAGACCCAGCACAGTCAAAAATAAATAATTATTTTTTTTAAGTCTAAAAATAATCTCAGGAATATGTTACATATCAGATTTGTGATTACTCAGTTCCTTTGAGAAGCGGATGCCAAGAGGGGCCTAGACATACAGGAGATTTACTGAGGAAATATCTGTGAGGCAAAAGCACAGCGGGAGCCAGGGGAGGTGGGAGAAAGATCCAGGCCCCGAAGCAGGTCTGTCACTTATGAGACGCTGGAGGGCGGGGGAGGAAAGGCCTCAGACTGTAGGTGCTCTAAGAACATTTCGGATCCACTGAAATCAGTTTCCGAGGGCTGCCACAACAAAGGACCATGGACTGTGTGGCCTAAAGAATGGAAACTTTCCTATAGTTCTGGAGGCTACATTTCTGAGATCAAGGTGTTAGCAGGATTGGTTTTATTCCAAGGGCTTTCCTCTTGACTTGTAGACACCTGTCCTCTCCCTGTGTCTGTATTTCATTTTCCCTTTGTATAGGTCTATATCATAACATCCTCTTCTTGTGTTTTAGGATTTATTTGTTTGTTTGTTTGCAACGGATCTTAGGTGCACATGCAGGATGTTTTATCTGTGTCATGTGGGATCTAGTTCCCTGACCAGGGATCGAACCTAGGCCCCCTGTATTGGGAAAATAGAGTCTTAGCCACTGCGCCACCAGGGAAATCCCCCTAATCTCCCCTTCTGATAAGGAAACCAGTCATATTGGATTAAGGTCCACCATCATGACCTCATTTTAACTTGTTTTTGTTTAGTCACAAGGTCATGTCTGACTCTTTTGACCCCATGGACTGTAGCCCACCAGGATCCTCTATCCATGAGATTTCCCAGGCAAGAATATTGGAGTGGGTTGCCACTTCCTTCTCCAGGGGATCTTCCAAACCGAGAGATAAAACCCACATCTTCTGCATTGGCAGGCTGATTATTTATCACTGAGCCACCTGGGGAGCCCCTATTTTAACTTAATTACCTCTTAAAAGTCATATTCTGAGGTACTAGGATTAGGACTACAACATAGGAACTTTGGGGGAATGCAATTCACTCCGTAACAGGCAAGAAGGGTGTCCTCAAGCCAGTAGCCCAGCAGAGGAACCATGTGTCTCACAGCAATGGGACACCTTGAGTATCCTCACCATGTTCTGTTCTTGGCTGGAAGCCAGCCCACAGGACACATGGCCTTGTGCAAACACTGTGGTGGATTCAAAGGGGCCACAGCTGGGGCCCTCAGTTAATTATCCCACTGCTGGCAGGAGATCTATGGTGCATTTCCATGGTCACTGTGACATTCAGTCTTCATTTACTAAATTGCTCAAGAAAAATAAATTAACCACCTATTAGGTACTAGGTGAGTCTCAGCCCTGATTGTCTGACATCAAAATTACTCATAGAAATTTTGTTTTCCAGTGCATTTTTCTGGGCGCATCTCTGCAGGGGGTCACTGTCCTTGAGAGTTGGTGTGCCAGGTGCTGGGGTGGGGAGGGTGCTGAATGGGACAGCCTCTGCCCACCAGAGCTCCAAGCCAGCAGACAAAATTAACAGCTTCAAAAGCCTCGTGCACAGAATTGCAGCCACATTACAATGCCCTGGTTAAATCAGTAACTAGAATCAGCTGGAGGCAAGAAGGACTTGTTATGACTATTGTCAATCAGTAACAAATATAAAGTTCCATGAGGATAGGCTCAGAGGTTCTCATTCATCCTGTTTTCCCCCTCAGTTCTTCCTTGCTAGGAGCTTCATCTGCACATCTTCCAGCTAAAACCAGGAGAAATGACTCAACTCAGACTGCTGTGAGATTCCCTGCAAAGGGCAAACCCGAGTGCCAACATGCTCATTCCCACAGTGCAGCCTCCAGCTTCATCTGGTGGCTATCATCTTGGCTGCACTCACAAACCTCCAATGTCATGGAAGCACATTCCCCTCCTAGTTCCAGCGAAGGGAAAAAGGGCTACAGGCTGGATCCTCTACCCTGATGTGGAATGTGAAGGAAAGACCAGGCTTTTCAATCCTGTCTTGCCTTTTACCAGGCATCTCAATTTCCTTACCTGTTCTTTGGAAGTAATAGTAACTACCCTGCAAAGTCGTTGTGAGGATTAAGACATTGAAGGTAAGAATGTCTGCTATGACTATGAGCTCATAGTTGGTATGTTATAAATACTGAGCCTTCCCACCCCAATCATCAGCAAATTATTTTCTCTAGAGTTAGAACAAAAATTCTCTTGTCAAAACCATTGAGGAAATCCAAAAACTCCAGCTTCCATTTTCCTTTAAATTCCCTACTCTACCCCCTTTATGTACCTGGGAGCTGCCACAAAAGCTAAAACCCACTCTCTGGAAAGGCTCTGACGTCAATCTTTGCCACCTTATGTGAATTTCTACTTCTCTGAACATTCCATCCAGAAGCGTGCTATGATAACTATTCAGCCTCACCAGGGGAAAAAGAGGCTTGGTAAAGAAAACCACATCAATAGCAAGGGCCTTTCTGGTGGCCTCAGTCACATCAGATAGGTGTCCTCCTCTTACGGGGTGGCCTTGGTTGGAAGGGCAGTGTAAGCTAGGAAGGATCATCCCCCCAGGAGAGTGCAGACATTTCTAGTAGAAACTATCTCTCTTCTATCAAGCTAAATCTTACCCTGGATCCTGATATTTATAAAACAGGAACATATCCTATTTCATCAA
Organism: Odocoileus virginianus; assembly: GCF_023699985.2. Lineage (NCBI taxonomy): Eukaryota > Metazoa > Chordata > Mammalia > Artiodactyla > Cervidae > Odocoileus > Odocoileus virginianus. The sequence continues at coordinate 37,031,827 of NC_069679.1, read as the reverse complement.
TATAAAAATTTTCAGTGCAATTGTATAACCTCTGCTCATTATAACCCAAAAATGTATGAACAAGAAGATTGTGTTGAAATTAGGACATTAGATGACAGTTACATTTTCTATCATCTTCAATAACTTGTTTGAATTGTTCAGGATCTAGGAAACTGAGCTGCATGTTGTTAATGGTCCCAGTCTTTTAACAGCTCTTCTGTCAATCTTGGGAGACACTTTGAGAAAAACATCCCTAAAGCTTGTATAGGTCCATCTAGTCAAAGCTATGGTATTTCCAGTAGTCATGTATGGATGTGAGAGTTGCACCATAAATAAAACTGAGTGCAAAGAATTGATGCTTTTGAACTGTGGTGTTCAATAGACCCTTAAGAAGACTTCTGAGAGTCCCTGGACTGCAAGGAGATCAAACCAGTCAATTCTAAAGGAAATCAGTCCTGAATATTCATTGGAAGGACTGATGCTGATGCTGAAGCTTCAATACTTTGGCCACCTGATGTGAAGAACTGACTTATTGGAAAAACCCTAATGCTGGGAAAGATTAAAGGCAGGAGTAGGAGGGGACAACAGAGGATGAGATGGTTGGATGGCATCACTGGTTCGATGGACATGAGTTTGAGTAAACTCCGGGTGTTGGTGATGGACAGGGAAGCCTGGCATGCTGCAGTCCATAGGGTCGCAAAGAGCTGGACACGACTGAGCAACTGATTTGAACTGAAAACTTGAAGATATATATATGTATATGTATATATCCATGTGCATATATATATATATATCCATCAGCACCCAGAATGGACAATCATTGCTTATTATCTATAACATAATATTTTCATGTTGTAACATGTTAGTAATTCACTAGTTATCAAGTTATCACCTAGGTGAGAATAACTCTGTAATGATACATCTGTACTTGGCCCAGCCTTCAATCCAGTAAGGTCCACGTGGCTGTGCTAAGACACATGCATAGCCTTGACCTTCACACAAGACCAGCAAGGAGTGGCAAGCTTCCAGATCAATACACATCTACAAGAGATTTCAATATATGCACAGCTGAGATGTTTCAACAAGATTTTTCCCAGGGCTACAGAAAAAGTTCACATGTAAATATATATTCATATGCTCATATCTCCTATGGTTAAAATTACACTGGATCTGTTTGATTACTCTTACCGTCGTTTACTCTTGTTTAAAGCCACTTTCACTTTATGGGAAATAGACAGGGAAACAGTGGAAACAGTGTCAGACTTTATTTTTTGGACTCCAAAATCACTGCAGGTGGTGATTGTAGCCATGAAATTAAAAGACACTTACTCCTTCGAAGGAAAGTTATGACCAACCTAGATAGCATATTAAAAAGCAGAGACAAAAAAAATAAAAAGCAGAGACATTACTTTGCCAACAAAGGTCCATCTAGTCAAGGCTATGGATTTTCCAGTGGTCATGTATGGATGTGAGTTGGACTGTGAAGAAAGCTGAGCACCGAAAAATGGATGCTTTTGAACTATGGTGTTGGAGAAGACTCTTGAGAGTCCCTTGGACTATAAGGAGATCCAACCAGTCCATCCTAAAGGAGATCAGTCCTGGGTATTCATTGGAAGGACTGATGCTGAAGCTGAAACTCCAGTACTTTGGCCACCTCATGTGAAGAGTTGACTCATTAGAAAAGACCCTGATGCTGGGTGGGATTGGGGGCAGGAGAAGAAGGGGACGACAGAGGATGAGATGGCTGGATGGCATCACCAACTTGATGGACATGAGTTTGAGTAAACTCCGGGAGTTGGTGATGGACAGGGAGGCCTGGCGTGCTGCGATTCATGGGGTTGCAAAGAGTCAGACACGACTGAGCGACTGAACTGACTGACTGAAAGCTGCTTTCATTTTTTAATGAAATTTGATTCAAGAGTTTGCAGAGACCTTGAATCATTGAAAAAGCAAGAGAGTTCCAGAAAAACATCTATCTCTGCTTTATTGACTATGTCAAAACCTTTGACTGTGTGGATCACAATAAACTCCGGGAGTTGGTGATGGACAGGGAGGCCTGGTGTGCTGTGGTTCATGGGGTCACAAAGAATCGGACACGACTGAGCGACTGAACTGAACTGAACTGAAGCATCTCTGCGGGACCCCGATCCCTGCCCAAATTGAGCCCAATATAGTTGGAGGAATAAGGCCCAGAGAAATGTGGGGTTCTGCCTGGCTCACACAGCCCATTCGAGGCACCACTACAATGAGAGCCTTTAACTTCAGCCTCCTTGGTCAGTGCTCTTAACAAGACACCAGATTTCCAGGAGGTTCCTAGTGCCCCACAGTAACGGCAGTGACAGATGTCAGCACATAGCCAAGCCTGAAATCCTTTCCCAGAGGAGGGAGAAAATTCTCAAAATGACTGGTGGCCTTTATGACTCAGACTGTACTGTGGAGCATGGAAAAAATAATGGTTTGTTTGGTTTGGTTTACTTTCTGAAAGAGAGGCCAAGCTACATCACCCCAAGGTGTGGTGACGCTGAGTCTGAGCTGTGACCTTCAGTGAATATGGGGAAGGGATTCGGCATCTGTGGGCTGGGGCTGAAGATAGAGGGTTGGGGACCAGGTTTGAGTCTGGGCCAACAGAAGGGCAAGCCCAGGAGGCCTGAGGCAACAATCTCTCCATCTGCCAGACAGTTGCAACAGCTATTCTAAGCCCTGGCCAGCCTTGATTGATTTCAGCAATAAAATTACATGTTCCAAAACTCATCTGTTTTGGACCATCAATGACAAAGAGAGCTATTACAGAATGTCAAATCTGTCCCTGTGTTTGGGACACATCTCTGTATTAATACTTGTTTGGCCTCTACAAATGATTCATGTGGGGCAGCGGAATGACTGAGTCACTGTCAGAATAATTTACTCACATCTCTCTCATCATTATTGTACATTCTTTCCTAGAGCCAAACATTACTCACATGTCTCTTTGACCCACGTTAATATGAATGTCATCGATGGGCTGTTTTCTCTCTGCTGAGCTGAGATGTGGTAAACAGGAAAATAAGATGAAAAGCATTTCCAATGATAGTTATGGAACCCTGTGGTTAAAAGGTCAATCCACATTTTCTAATCATGGAACAAAGGAATGATGATCAAACTTGGAAATAACACATTCTACCTCTGTCCACACCTCAGCTATTTCAAAGGGTTTTCTAGTGCTGCTTCAGTGAAGTCAATTTCCCCCCTCCTACCTACAGGCGTCTTTTTGCTGCCCCAGGCTCAGGAAGCAACTGTGCACCATCCTCTTTGTTCAGACTCCCCTTCCTTTAGGCAAAAAGAACAGAAATCTTCTCCAACTAGCCCAGCAAAAAGCAGGGACTATATGGACTTCCTTGGTGGTCCAGTGGCTAAGACTCTGCATTCCCAATGCAGGGGACCTAGGTTTGATCCCTGGTCAGGGAACTAGATCCTACATTTGCAACTAAAAATTCTGCATGCCATAAATAAGACCCAAATACAGCCAAATAAATAAAAATTAAAAAAAACCCAAACAAACAGAAACTGTGTTGGAAGGAAAGTGAGGTTTCTCTCAGGAAGCTAAGCTAGTGAGGAGATAGGACATACATGGGAAAGCTAGAGTTCTCGAAAGAGATATATTTTTAACAATTTAAGGAGACATGTGGGTAGGAGGGTAACTGAGCTTCTGTTGCCAGGTTAGAAGAAGTATGATGTCAAGGAGTCTGACAGTAAGTCCAGCCCCACCTGACACTGCATCATGGGGAGGAACACCTGTAATTACACAAGAAACCAACACTTCATCTACTTCTACCTGTGCCAAGTGACCATTCTTCTGTTCAAATCTGGTTCAGAGCATGGACTGTGCCCCACACACCCTGTGATCCATCAGAACACAAGGACTGCAGGCTAAATTCCAAATACCCAAGACCGCAATCTTCAGTTTTGCCTAAGAGAATGGCTCAATCTTTGAAATTTTATTGTGTTGTCTTGTACAGGGCATTCTCTGTACTAGTTTGTTGTAGTTATAAAGCAGTTAGCAAGACAGCTTACATTTGCCTTTAATCAATAGTTTGTATCCTATACATCTCTGCCCCCAATTTTTTTCTCTTCAAAATCCATTCTCTAAGAGAAAAAAAAAATCATTGGAGAAATGTGTGTTAAAAAACAATAAAAACCATCTAACAACTGACGTGCCAATAGTCAAATCTGTGACTTGTAGAGAAGGTGGTCAAACAGTGGCACATGATATACCTATATCATATCCACCCACCAGCACTTCAAGGCCTGCTCTCAACCAGGACCCAGGCTCACCATCAGACACTCAGGGTCAGGCTAACTACTGCTCCCCAGGGCTAGAGTGACTATGCTCTGGTCCCCAGAAACCTGCAAAGTGCCTAGAATCTAGTTAGCTTCTCTCTTTGCTTTTCTCCATTGTTTCTAATGAGCTTGCCACACCCTCCTCAATTTGCAGGGGGCAGTTTTATAACTTAATGTATAAGTAGTCTTGCCCTATGAGTGCCCCGAAAATGGAAGACATAAGGCTTGTATAGGCTGGAAAGCAAGCTCTCCATCATTAATTGTAGCACATACCAGTGCTGTGGTGATGTGTTTTCTCACACTGCGAAGGTTGACTCCCATGCATCCATTTGGATTTAAGGTTTTGTTTCTTCAAAACATGGGTGTATTTTTTCCAAGATACTCCTAAAAATATTGAGTTGGCCTAAAGATTTGTTTGGGTATTCCATAACATCTTATGTAGCAAACCTTTTGGCCAACTCAATATAAACAGAGAATGTTCATGAGTGGAGGAAAGCAGAGTAGTTGCCCCGCTGTCCACTGGGCAAGGAATACGGAGACAGTCTGAGAAGACAGAGGATATGGAAGGGCAATAAATTTGGCCTAAATGGTTGCTGCCACAAGGAAGATGGTTAGTGTCTAAGCATGATTGCCATGTGAATATGTGCATGTTCAGTCACTCAGTCGCGCTCAAATCTTTGTGACTCCACGAACTGTAGCCCACCAGGTTCCTCTGTCCATGGAATTCTCCAGGCAAGAATACCAGAGTGGGTTGCCATTTCCTACTCCAGGGGACCTTTCTTACTCCAGGGATCAAACTTGTATCTCATGTATTGGCAAGCGAATTCTTTACCACTGTGCCACCTGGGAAGCCCATGTGAATAGGAAACACAGACCAGTCTCATTTGAACTAACACCCCTGGAGCTCCAGGCAGTTTCCCTGAGGGGTAGGGCGCTTGTTAGGTACAACCACCATTTTGCTGAAGATGATATTTCATCTCTTGCACAAGGACATATTCTATTAAATTAATGGCCCTGGAAGGACAACTAGTGGTCTTGATCTGCCAGCCATGGAGCTGTCAACCCTGGACCCACCCACCATCCTTGTCAGGTTTTCCTATCAGAGTGTTGCCCCAACCCTGCTTAGAAATAGGGCACTGGATTTGGCCAGTCTATCACAGTTGAGAAAATAAATGAAAAAGATAAAAGGAGAACATAGAAGCCAGGGAAGGAAGAAGAGCCCAGATGAAATTCCTTTCAAGATTCCCTCTGTGGAATGCAAGGATTCTTTAATATCCACAAATCAATCAATGTAATAAACCACATTAACAAATTGAAAGATAAAAACCATATGATTATCTCAATAGATGCAGAAAAAACCTTTGAAAAAATTCAACATCCATTTATGATAAAAACTCTCCAGAAAGCAGGAATAGAAGGAACATACCTCAACATAATAAAAGCTATATATGACAAACCCACAGCAAACATTATCCTCAATGGTGAAAAATTGAAAGCATTTCCCTTAAAGTCAGGAACAAGACAAGGGTGCCCACTCTCACCGCTACTATTCAACATAGTTTTGGGAGTTTTGGCCACAGCAATCAGAGTAGAAAAAGAAATAAAAGGAATCCAGATAGGAAAAGAAGAAGTAAAACTCTCACTGCTTGCAGATGACACAGTCCTCTACATAGAAAACCCTAAAGACTCTACCAGAAAATTACTAGAGCTAATCAATGAATATAGTAAAGTTGCAGGATATAAAGTTAACACACAGAAATCCCTTGCATCCCTATACACTAACAATGAGAAAACAGAAAGAGAAATTAAGGAAACAATACCATTCACCATTGCAATGAAAAGACTAAAATACTCAGGAATATATCTATCTAAAGAAACAAAAGACCTGTATGTAGAAAACTATAAAACACTGATGAAAGAAATCAAAGAGGACACAAATAGATGGAGAAATATACCGTGTTCATGGATTGGAAGAATCAATATTGTGAAAATGACTATACTACCCAAAGCAATCTACAGATTCAATGCAATCCCTATCAAGCTACCAATGGTATTTTTCATAGAACTAGAACAAATAATTTCACAATTTGTATGGAAATACAAAAAACCTCAAATAGCCAAAGCAAGCTTAAGAAGAATGGAACTGGAGGAATCAACCTGCCTGACTTCAGGCTCTACTACAAAGCCACAGTCATCAAGACAGTATGGTACTGGCACAAAGACAGAAATATAGATCAATGGAACAAAATAGAAAGCCCAGAGATAAATCCACATACCTATGGACACCTTATCTTCAACAAAGGAGGCAAGAAAATACAACGGAGAAAAGACAACCTCTTTAACAAGTGGTGCTGGGAAAACTGGTCAACCACTTGTAAAAGAATGAAACTAGAACACTTCCTAACACCATACACAAAAATAAACTCAAAATGGATTAAAGATATAAATGTAAGACCAGAAACTATAAAACTCTTAGAGGAGAACATAGGCAAAACACTCTGCGACATAAATCATATCAAGATCCTCTATGACCCACCTCCCAGAATATTGGAAATAAAAGCAAAAATAAACAAATGGGACCTAATTAAACTTAAAAGCTTTTGCACAACAAAGGAGACTATAAGCAAGGTGAAAAGACAGCCCTCAGATTGGGAGAAAATAATAGCAAAGGAAGCAACAAAGAATTAATCTCAAAAATATACAAGCAATTCCTGCAGCTCAATTCCAGAAAATAAACGACCCAGTCAAAAAATGGGCCAAAGAACTAAACAGACATTTCTCCAAAGAAGACATACAGATGGCTAACAAACACATGAAAAGATGCTCAACATCACTCATTATTAGAGAAATACAAATCAAAACCACAATGATGTACCATTTCATGCCAATCAGAATGGCTGCTATCCAAAAGTCTACAAGCAATAAATGCTGGAGAGGGTGTGGAGAAAAGGGAACCCTCTTACACTGTTGGTGGGAATGCAAATTAGTACAGCCACTATGGAGAACAGTGTGGAGATTCCTTAAAAAACTGGAAATAGAACTGCCATATGACCCAGCAATCCCACTCCTGGGCATACACACCGAGGAAACCAGATCTGAAAGAGACACATGTACCCCAATGCTCATCGCAGCACTGTTTATAATAGCCAGGACATGGAAGTAACCTAGATGCCCATCAGCAGATGAATGGATAAGAAAGCTGTGGTACATATACACAATGGAATATTAAAAAGAATACATTTGAATCAGCTCTAATGAGGTGGATGAAACTGGAGCCCATTATACAGAGTGAAGTAAGCCAGAAAGAAAAACACCAATACAGTATACTAACACATATATATGGGCTTTAGAAAGATGGTAACGATAACCCTATATGCAAGACAGAAAAAGAGACACAGATGTATAGAACAGATTTTTGGACTCTGTGGGAGAAGGCGAGGGTGGAATGATCTGAGAGAATACATTGAAACATGTATGTTATCAATTGTGAAACAGATCTCCAGTCCAGGTTTGATGCATGAGACAAGTGCTCAGGGCTGGTGCACTAGGATACCCAGAGGGATGGGATGAGGAGGGAGGCGGGAGGGGGGATCGGGATGGGGAACACATGTAAATCCATGGCTGATTCATATCAATGTATGGCAAAAACCACTACAGTATTGTAAAGTGATTAGCCTCCAACTAATATAAATAAATGAAAAAGAAAAAAAAAAAAGATTCCCTCTGTGGACTTCCCTGGTGGCCCAGTGGTTAGGACTCCATGCTTCCTTGCAAGGGGCACAGGTTTGATCCCTGGTTGGGGAACTAAGATTCCACATGCTGTAGGACAAGGTCAGAAAACAAAACAAGACCAAAAGACTCCCTCCATGCCAGGCACATGATTTCCATCAGGCCTGAGAATCCACTATTCTTTCTGACAGCAGGAGAGCTGGTATACTGTGCCCTTCAGACTGGAGAGGAAAGAGAGGCTCAAGGGGTTAAGTGACCTGCCCATGGACACACAGTTGACTAGTGGCAGTGCCAAGATTCAACCCTGAGGCTCTCTGCCTTTAAAGCTCATGAGCACTCATCGCTGTCCCCACTGCTGGGGATTATCTCATTTTCCTTATCAGGCTGTCAAGGAGTAATTACCTCGCAATTCCCTCCTGTCTCATTCTTTCCATTACCATCATCCTCACACGTTAACACAGATCAGGCTCTGTCAGCGCGTGGTCAGCCGTCACCCCTGCCGATGGCTGCCCCATACCGGTCCCTTAGGCCAACACACCACCTGTGCACCCCACTCACTCTGCCCATGTGGTGGCCCCAGCTGTCCCATGACCTCCTGCTCCCACTCACTTTTGCTCTGGTCCAGACTCCACTGGTGTCCTAATGGTCAAAGAAGACAGCTACAGGGACAAGAAATACACAGTGACCAAAACTGTCAGAACAGCCTGCCCTGAAATTCATGGGCACTCAAGGGCAATCCCACAGTGGGCTGGAGGACAGAACGTGCAGCGAGAAGAGGTCCTGGAACCCCGCAAGTCCGCCCTTCCCACAGGGCCTGGCCCTGGCGCCCCCTAGAGGCCACTGAGTGCAACAATGCTTATTCAGTCCAGGAAATCACTGCAAGGGGTCCTTCAACCTGATTGCTCTGATAGCTCCAGTGACAGGGAGCGAACCACCTCTTTCCACTGCCAGACAGCCCTCATCATCAGAAAGACCACACCGATGTTCTCATGCATCTCTAGGCCTGATCTTCTTACCCAGATTTATGAAAACCACTCTTCATTTTCCCATAGGTCTTCTCCTTTATTTCATTTTGTTAAGCAAAAGCAGTCTTTTTTTAAAAATTTATTTAGTTGGGCAGGGTCTTAGTAGTGGCATGTGGGAGCTGGTTCCCTGATCAGGGATCAAACCTAGGCCCCCTGCCTTGGGAGCACGGAGCCTTAACCACTGGACCACCAGGGGAGCCCCAGATCTTCTCCTTTAGAAGCTGAGCATTCCCAGGACCTTCAATAATCCCCTGCTGGTTTGATTCCTGGGTCAGAAAGATCCCCTGGGGAAGGGCATGGCAATCCTCTCCAGTATTCTTGCCTGGAGAATCCCATGGACAGAGGTGCCTGGTGGGCTACAGTCCACAGAGTTGCAAAGAGTTGGACACGACTGACGTGTCCTAGGACGCAAGCATGTAGGGTGTTGTCAGGGCTCTAGGACATTCCAGTGTCTGTTCTGGGATGTCCTCCTCTGTATCAAAGTCCCTTTTAACCTGAGCACCCAAAACTGAACTCTGTGCTCCAGACATTGTCTGCTCTGCAAATGAAAGACTGTTTTTCATCCAAATACCATACTCATTCTTTTAACATCATTAATGATTTTCTGGTTATTGGATACAAATGCTTCCAACAAGATTCTTGGGTTTAAATTCAGTTTTCTGATAGCCAGACATACTGTTCTCTCATACCATTGTCTCCTGTACTCATCAATCAGTGCAAGACTGTACATTTCCATCCATGACATTTCACCTTGATGACATCAGGCAGCTGTTCCACCTTGCTGAAATTATTTTGGGCCCTAATTGTAGAATTACATCAAATTCACTATCATTTGTCTTTCTATAAATCTCAAATTTGATTAAGACATATAGTGTGAGTCTGAGTCACTGATACGAACCCTGAACATGACTGTTAAAGATCAAAGCTTTTCAGAATGTATTTAGAAGCTTTCTTCCAGTCTCTCACCCATCCTTCAATCAATAATGGTTTAGATTCTGTCTTTTAAAAAGTCACAGATTAATCTCTCTCCTAACTCAATCAGCATTTCTTCATTTTATAACTTTAATGGCTCTTTACAGTCCAGATATACCATATCTGCTACATACATACCCCCAATCTGATCGACCAGTAGTCCCATTGGGAGGGGAAATAAAAGATCTGAGTGTGATTTACAGTGAGCCACTGCTGGCTCCAGGTGAATTTCTACTTGCTTGACTAAGAATTCACAAAACATTCACTTAACAATTCCCTAGAGAGTTTCTAGATTCCACCTTCTTTCCTTTTTTAAAAGAAGTCTTTATTTATTACAATATTGCTTTTGTTTTATGTTTTGGTTTTTTGGCCAAAAGGTATGTAGGCTCTCGGCTCCCTGACCCAGGATTTAATCCAACCCCCCTGCAATAATAGATGAAGTATTAACCCTGGGCTGCTGGGTTAAGTCCTGATTCTGCCTCCTTTCCTTTTTTGACAATTAGGGCAGTGTTTTCTTTCTTTCTTTTCTATCTTTTTCTTGAAGTTGGAATTGCTTTTATTGGGGCGAGCATGGCAGGCCCACCATGGTCAGCTTAGTGTTCTGCCCTCCAAAGCAGTCAAAGCTGGGCGCCTCCCCCGACCACCTACATGGGTTAGTGGAACATGCAGAGCTCAATCAGAGGGTGGAGGTGGGGGAGGAAGTGGGGGTCAGCGGGGAGCTGCCAGGGCCTGGGGCTGATGGAACAGGAGCAGATGGCACCGGCTGGCTGCCTTGGTCAGCATGGCTGCCCAGGCAGTGTCCCAGGCCAACACGGGGGGGGGGGCGGAGAAGCTCCCTGGGGGAGGCAGGCAGCACTTGGGAGCCCCACAGGCCTTGGGGGATTGGGGGATGCTGGGCCCACGGTGGGCAGAGGCCTGCAGGAGCCCAGCCATACCTGGCCAGCATGCCTGAGAGCTGGGCGGTGGCAAGACTTTCACCAGAAGGGAGGCAGCTGCCACCCCAGGTCTGGGTCCTTGGGGCCTGGGGTGTGAAGGGGGTCACAGAAGGCACTTACTAGGGAGCTGAGGCTGGAAGGCTGAAGCCAGAGGCCTGGGGGTGGGGGGCCTGGCCTGGGACGGCTCGGTCTAGAGCAGTGTTTTCTTATCTTCAGCCTTTCCATACCTTCCTGTTTTTCATAATTCCTCAGAGGTGACTGACAGGCATTCTAGTCCATTTACCTGCAATTTGACTGAACCAGGATATGAACTTATTCAAAACAGGTGTTTTTTTTTTTTTCCCCCATTCCTTCCCCTATCTTGGGCTTCCATTTCCTGGTCCCCATGTTTTGCATGGTGTCGATCATTAACCTTGATAGCAGGGCAAAGTTAAAAAACAGGTGCATTTTCTATTTGTCACTTTAAACATGATATCATCTACCCCAAACAGGCTCACGCCTTTATAGTTCTTCCTGCCCTGAACCAAAAAAAAGCAGTCATTATTCTTGTTCTTCAAACCTAAGTTCACCCTGCCCTTTATTCATCCTGTTTCTATCTTTACAAACTTATTCATTCATTCACCCACCGGATGAACTTTTGTTAGGAAATCTGTATCTTGTTCCCCAAATAAGATAAGTAATTACATCCTATTGATACATTCTTCTTTTCCCAAGTTTTGGTATTTGCATGCGCTGTTTCTTTACACACCTCCTCAGCACCCAGATTAGCAGAAGTCACTTCTTTGTGGTGACATCTAACATAATTGAGGTGGAGGGAAGGGTCAGAGAGAAAAAAAGAATTATAGTCCATATAGCAGTTAGGAGTAAAGGTATTTACAATGCATCCTGGGGAGAGATTAAAAATGACAAGGTGTTCTCTGGTGGTCAGTGGTTAAGAATCTGTCAGCCATTGCACAGGACACGGGTTCAATCCCTGCTCTGGGAAGATTCCACATGCCATGGGGCAACTAAGCCAGTACGCACAGCAACTGAAGCCCGCACACCCTAGAGCCTGTGCTTCTCAAGAAGAGAAGCCACCACATTGAGAAGCCTGCACACCACAAATAGAGAGGAGGCCCTGCTCGCCACAACCCGTGAAAACCTGCATGCAGTGACAGAGACCCAGTGCAACCAAAAATAATAAATAAATCAAATTTTAAAAACTTAAATAAGACAAGGAATGTAAACCCTGGTATTTTAACCACATCCCCCATTTGTGAGAAGGAGGAGAGTTAAGGCCTGCATTTAAGTGGGTTTCTTTGGGGACAAGGTGGGAGCTGATAACAAGAACCACCAGGTTCAAGTCATAAAATCAGACAAGGAAAACAAAATACCTTTAGGCATGCATATAAATGTACACCCAAGCCTCTCATTTAAACTGCAAGGGAGGAAGATTCTGAAATATTTCTAAGGAATTATTACTTAATTTGTATAAAAATATTACCAATGGTTTAGTAGTGGTATAGTTCCTGTTATTTTAGTTAGTTAAGCATAAAAATTAAAATAAGGGTTTTTGGTGGATCTGTGACCTCAGTGTCTCCAATTCTATGTTTCACTTAAAGCCTTAAGTTATTTATTTAAATTGGTTAAATATATAATAAACAAAATAGAAAAAAATTAGTTTTCCTTTCTAAAGAGCAAGAAAAATTTCCTTTGTTTGTATTAAAAAGATACATTTTACTATCCAAATATTTGTATATCTTGCCAGGGAAATGAAATCTGGCAAGATTTATGCCTTTGATATAATGAAGATCATAATATTTAAGAAGTGCATTTACTATGAAAGTAAGTAACTTTCTCAGTTAGTGTCCAAGCTGAGACAATTGTGTCAATTGAGACAATACTGTTCCAATTTCTCAATTAGTGTCTCGATTGTCTCAAAAGTGCAATAAGGATGCACTTTCACAATCCAGTATAAAACTCAAAATGTTTTACAGCTCAATAGTAAATATAAGTTTCTAATGTGAATGAAGTCTAAAATATACAAGTCAGGACTCTGACCATACAAAAGGATAATACTCAGACAGTGCTCACAGTTCAGAATATCCCACTAGTTTTAGATCCACAGGAACTTTGGGGGGTAGTAATTAGATTTAACAGTATTATAATTCTAATGAACAAGTTAAATCAGAGACCTCTCCATTTTGGAATTCTAGTATTAATCAACTGTAAGTGTTAGTCCATATGTATCATCAATGACTGAGATGTTTCTTTCTAATGAATTGACTATTACATTTCCTAAGTTCTGAAAGGCCAACAGACCAAAGATAGAGACTTCTCTCGACTCCTTCTTGAAACCAACAGCTTCAGCAAACTGTGAGCCTTGCTTCAGGACCCAAGGCTTTAAGATATTTAACTGTAAGATTCTCTCATCTCATCTCATCTCATCCCGTCCCATCCACGGGGTTTCAGACACCGAGTCCTTGGGCGTAAGGAGTCACCCATGTGTTAAACCATAGTGAAGTGAAGCCCAGTGAGTGAAGAAGCTTCTTGGGGCAGCAGCAATTGAAATAGACCTTCAAGGTTGAGTGGGAGATGAAAGGGTGTTCTGGACAGAGGCTCTGACCTGTGCTAAGGCATGGAGGGTGACCCACATGGCACAGACGCACCAAGAACAGACTGAGGGAAGAAGGATCAGGAGGGAAGTCTGGGCAGCAGAATTGGGCCCTTGTCTGAAGGGCCTGAAACGTCCCAGCAGCAAGCCCAGAATTTCTCCTGAAAGGAAAGGAGAATTAACATGACTTGTGTCATGATCTGACATGTGATTTCAAAAGACAAGGCAGGGGACTTTCCTGGTGGTCCAGGAGCTAGGACTCCCAACGCAAGGGGTCCGGGATCAATCCCCCGTCAGAGAACTAGATCCCTCATGCCACAACTAAAGATTCCACATGCAGCAACCAAGATCCCATATGCCACAACCAAGCTCCCACATGCTGCAACTAAGAATCGATACAGACACACACACACACACACACACACACACACACACACACATAAAGTGAAGGCAGGAGACAGTTTGCAACATGAGTTCTCTGGGGAGTGACTCTGTGAGGCTCCATGTTCTGTTTTGCCTCTCTTAATTCTTTCGTATGTTATCTTTAAGATAACATTGGCAGTTAGGCTAGGCCATGAAACAAGAGTTTATTCAGCTCTGTCTCTGGAAGGCCATGAATCACTCTTTCTGGCTGCAGCTCTTCTGTCTGTTAAATCAGACCACAGCACCTCCCTGACTACCTCCTGGCCAAGAAGAGCTACCATATTTTTAACATCTTAGTTGTATGCAGGCAGGGTACACAGGCAGTATCCCATTTAACCCTTCTATCGACCTTACCAGGGATGAACTGTTACTATGCCCACTATACAGATGAAGAAACTGAGGCTCAGGAAGGCCATGTGACATCCTTAGATCTTACAGGTAGAAGTGGCCTAAGCAGGAGAGTTCTTTGCTGATCTTCCCAGTAAGTCAAGGGCTGATGGTTGTAAGGCTTCCCACCTCCACTGGATTCAAGGTGTTACTGTGGTTATAGGAAGCAAGGGGAAGACTAATTTCTCCCCCCAAAGCTTCCATCTTCTGCACAATGTGCTTCCTTTCTCTCTCCTATCAAGGTGACGCTGTCATTTTGGGTTTAGGATATGGGGTTACTGATTTTAATTGCAGACCTCCCCCCCACCCACCACCCGATTTTAATTGCAGGGACAGACTGAGCTGACCCTGACTGCTGGCATGGTTCTCTGCCAACCAGCTGTGCTCAACAGATGGATTCTCCAGCATCCGTCAGGCCAGTCTCAGGGATTAGGAACACAGCAGCCCCCCTTGCCTAGGCCTCTCTAGAATTCAACAGTTTGGGAGACACAACTCAGCTCGGGCCTTCAGCAATACCGTGACCTTGTTTGGCTTCTTCTCACTTACTCATCACACCAGTGATTCAGAAACGTGCTGTTCTTATGGTAATTCATGTTTGTGCTGTTGTGTACAGGTGTGGGCCGTGACTTCCTGTTAGTACACTGCTTTTATTTTTGCCTGAGCTGGGATTAAATGACTTCGCTTATAAACAAAATTGGAACCACAAGTCCCTGGGCACCCTGAAGCAGAACTGGTCAGATGGTTTTGAATTTATGATGTTTTCCTTTGATGAAAAATAAGGTAACATAATAACATAATTAAGAGGTGGCTGTGGTGAGATGGGAAGAATATTAAGAGTTGAGGTCAGGAAATCAAGTCTCCTCCCCTGTTTCTGCTGAATTTGAAGTTATTTGTGTTAATTACCACTTCACATTATATGTCCCACTCCAGTACTCTTGCCTGGAAAATCCCATGGACAGAGGAGCCTGGTGGGCTGCAGTCCATGGGGTCGCTAGGAGTCGGACACGACTGAGCGACTTCACTTTCCCTTTTCACTTTCATGCCTTGGAGAAGGAAATGGCAACCCACTCCAGTGTTCCTGCCTGGAGGATCCCAGGGATGGGGGATCCTGGTGGGCTGCCGTCTATGGGGTTGCACAGAGTCAGACACAATTGAAGTGACTTAGCAGCAGCAGCAGCACATTATATATGTAACTGAATCACTTTGCTGTACACCTGAGACTAATGCAACCTTATAAATCAACTATACTCCAGTAAAACTTTAAAAATAAGTGTAAGAAAAGATAAAGTTCATATACCATAAAATTCACCCAATAAAAGGGCACAATTCAGTGGTATTTAGTATATCCTTAAACTTGTGGCGCCATCACCCCTCTCTAATTCTAAATCATTTTTCTCATCCCAGAATGTAACTGCACACCCACTCGCTGTCACTCTCCATGCCCTTTACTGTGTGACAACACCACCTAGACTTGCTTGACCCCTCACCTTCTCTTTCCAGCCCCCTGATAAATCAGAGTCCCCAAATCCCCCAGTCATCACCAGGCAGGTCACCAGAGATGAAGTCTGTCTGGCTCAGAGTAAGGCCAGGGTCATTGTCTTTTCATTAAACATCAGGATGGCTCTGTGTCCAGCATAATGTCACCTCTAATGGCAGAGCCCCCACCCTCCACTTTGCTACAGCTGATATCCAGGTGAATAAGATAAATAAGCTGTCAGAGTGGGATAGGAGGAGTCTGAGCTGACCCTGACTGCTGGCATGGTTCTCTGCCAACCAGCCGTGCTCAACAGATGGATTCTCCAGCATCCGTCAGGCCAGTCTCAAGGATTAGGAACACAGCAGCCCCCCCTTGCCCAGGGCAAGAAGTATTGCTCGAGGAACTCACCCACATTTCCTGCCTCCTGTGTTACTCATATTGAAGGGAAAACTTATTTCCCAGTCCAGATTTTCATCCACAGAAGGGAATTCATGCTCTAAGCCAGAGAAGGTGTAATATGTAAGAGACACCTCTCTGACCCCACCTTCTCTCCTCCCTTAGGGAGGAGACTCAGCATCACTTTAAAAAAAAATGTATGTATGAGGGAATGTATGCCTCGTGGTCCAGTGGTTAAGACTTCACCTTCCAATGCAGGGGATATAGGTTCAATCCCTGATCAGGGAGCTAGGATCCCACATGCTTCGTGGCCAAAACAGCAAACATAAAACAGAAACAATATTGTAAAAAATTCAACAAAGACTTTAAAAATGGTTCACATCAAAAAAATATGTAGGTGTGATGTGATATGGTATGGTATGATGTGATACGATGTAATATATATCAGTTCAGTTCAGCTCAGTCACTCAGTCATGTCCGACTCTTTGCAACCCCATGGACTGTAGCACGCCAAGCTTCCCTGTCCATCAGCAACCCCCAAAGCTTGCTCAAACTCAGGTCCATCGAGTTGGTGATGTCATCCAACCATCTCATATAGCATGTATTTATGTAGTATATACTTATGTCTTTGTTTCTGTCTGTTTCTCCAGTAAAACATAGTATCCAAGAGAACAGAGAGCTAGTCCTACCTCCGTGCCTAGAACTGTACATGAACAATAAGATGCTGTATGAATATGTTTTAAGTAAAGAGAGGAGATTCATGAAAATAGAAAACTGGCATGAGGTCAGAGGCCAAAACTGAACACAGAAACGTTTGCCACTAATATGAGAAGCTCCGAATACTGAGACTCAACATTTCTTTTAAAATTATATTTTTATCATGTTTTAAGATTTAGCACAACCGGACCATTGTTTGGTGAGCCCAGCCCTGTAGCCAGAGTTGGCTGCTTCAGCCTCCAGGCTGCTCTTCTATTCTCAGGACTTAGCTTTCAGTCCTGCCCACTCATGCTCAGCTGGACAAAGGACCACTCAAAGAACCCCCTCTCTGGCAGCTCTGCCAGTGTGGGGCTCAGAGCAGGCATCCTGGGTTTTCTTCCCAGCACTACTTGTTTTCTCCAGCAGGGATCACTGGCCGGTCATTCCCCTAGAGCAGCCCTCTATATAGGGCACGGAAGACCCACCGGAAATGCAGAAATTCGGAGAACATCATAGCTACTGCAACATGGTACTGTATGCTGTTATATATTGGTGCAGCATCTAGATCCCCAAGAGGTGTGCTCTGGGGCAGTAAAGGGGAGTAAATACCTTGGCTGCCTTCAGACTTGTGCTTTGCTGAGTTACTGTTCAGTCACAAAGTGATGTCTGACTCTGCGACCCCCATGGACTGCAACGCACCAGGCTTCCCTAGCCTTCACCATCTCCTGGAGTGTGCTCACTCATGTCCATTGAGTCAGTGATGCTATTCAATCATCTTGCCTTCTGTTAGGAGTCTACAAATTTGGATCCAGAGCTGAGTAGATCAGACCAGCAAGGAGAGGCTCTTGGTGGCGACAGACTTACCTCATTTCTCTTCCTTCCAGGCAGAGCACTCCTCCAACATAACATCAAACGATCTTTGAAGGGGCTCTAGACTATTATCTTGCCCACAGTACCCATGCATCTCCATTCACTCTTGTCCCCCCCCACCCCCAACCATACTGTTCCCTGCAGCGCGCCATTTCTTCTAATTCCAATCTTACTCCTGACTCCATGGTGGCCTGAAGCATTAAGAGCTATTAATACCACTGGGTAAAATATATTGACATTTGTTTTAACCAAATTTCCTCTGTAAGAGTCCAGTCTACATTTGATATAATCCAAGGGCATCTCAGGCTCAGCCTCAAATTTCGTTTCAGTGGCTCCTAGAGGAGTAATTGCACAATTCACACCAAGTCTTTGACCCAAAGAAACCTTTGTTTCTTGGCATCCGTAGTAACTTAAATCCAAACATAAAAAGAGAAAATAAAGGCCATATGGAAAGAAACTGGGTCAGCATCCCTTATTGGTGTTCATTCAGCACAGGATTTGGGTCAATGATATTTTGCCATGGTCCACATTGGAACAGAGCCTTTAATTAGCCGCAAAGCTCCAGGCAAACTTGATTTTCTTGACCTCTCTGAGTGCATTTCCTCTTATCCCTGGCAAAGAAAGTGGAAAAACACTTTTAGAAGTCAGTCCACCAACTTTAGCCTTAACAGGTTGAGTGACTTGCTTGACCCTAGGTTTCATTGTCCACCAGTTGCCCAAGGGCATCTGGATGGCAGGTTTGCAGCCACCATGAGTTTTTTTATAGCCTAGAATTTTAGAGCCTCTTTATCTTTTTTCCTTAAGGAAACAGCAGAACAATAAGCAGAGTGTGTTTAACAATGAAAGAATGAGGGTAAGCAAATTTGACTTTAAGACTATGACGTCAAACAGGGTAAAGCATCAGTTCGGTCTTGCAGGTTTGAGCCTGCAGAGTTCACATAGATTTGAACCTACAGGGTTCCCAGTGTCAGCGAACTCCTTGACATTCACTGTTCAGACACACAAGGAGAGGCTGGTAGACTAGGAAGTGTATTTAGCCCTCAGGTAAATATGCAAAGCAATCTGTTCCTGAGATGTGGTCGTGGCAAACACTGCTTTGTGACATTAGTCTTATGGCAGGCAGCCACATTCACTGTGGCCTCCCCTTAACAAAACCATATGATTATTCATGCTAAGTTGCTTTAGTCATGTCTGACTCTGTGATACCACGGACTGCAGTCTGCCAAGCTCCTCTGTCCATGGGGATTCTCCAGGCAAGGATACTGGAGTGGGTTGCCATGCCCTCCTCCAGGGGAATCTTCCCAACCCAGGGATCCAACCTATGTCTCTTATGTCTCCTGCATTTGCAGGCAGGTTCTTTATCACTAGTGCCACCTGGGAAGCCCATATGACTATTAGCAATTTATAACAGTAAATTTAAGTCCACGTATGTCTCATCACCCCCAAAATGCAACTTCTAGCCTGCCAGTGTGGTTACTAACATTTTTCAGAATCTCTGAGTTGTTGAGGTGAGAAATAGATTATTTTCTGCCATATGAATAAACAAAGATGTCACAGCTATCAATTTTTCCTGCCCTCCAAATATGAATTTCTGAGCCTGGAGGGTGCATAGGAAGAACAATGCCTGCTCTCTGGCAACCATCAAGTTGCCTCCACTCCCTACCACAAGCAATGAGACCCAGGATACTGGCCCCAGATAGCTGAGATGCATATGAAAGGAATGATTTCAGTAAGCCCAAACTCTTCCCATACATAGAAAAGTGCTAAATTCCTTAAGTCTAAGATATCTGGTTTTCCTTAATTAACAATAATCTTTTTTTTTTCCATTTATTTTTATTAGTTGGAGGCTAATTACTTTACATCATTACAGTAGTTTTTGTTATACATTGAAATGAATTAGCCATGGATTTACAATAATCTTTTGATGTTCAGACTACGTGCCTCTTGTTGCAAACTTCTATATAGCCTGATTTCTCCCACCTCCCACCACCACCACCTCCTCAGAAAAGTTCTCTCATCGTCACTTGAGACACTATCTCTTGGGCTTGAAGTCCTAAAAACTCTCAATAGTTAAAACACGAACTCGCAACTTTTAGGTTGTGACTATTTTCTTTAGTTGACAAGGTTTACTTTTTCCTTGAAGATTCAGGTCAAGCAGTCTTTCTGATTTCCGTTCCCTGTGTAGAATTGACCACTTGTTCCCCATGGTACCCTGAACATGTCTTTACTGAAATGAAATTACTGATGCACCCAGTTTTGTCTATGTCTTTCTTGTAGGAATTCTTTCTCTTTCTCTCTGCCCCAGGGTAGAGAGGAATCTCTTCCTCCATACAATCTCATTTCTACCAAATATAATGTTTGTTGAATTAGTAAACAAAGTTTTTTGGAATGGTGTGGAATGTATTTCTGCAGTGGATTTCTGCAGTCACCTTAAATTTTTCCATCATCCAAACCATGACCAATGGACAATATTGAAAAGAGTTCAAGTGTAGACAATAATAACTTCCCATTTCTCATTTTCTTCAGCGCCCGAATTTACTTCCAGCTACCCTTTTCCTTCCAAGAGCATTTATTTTTTAGATCCTCTTTTTGTATTCTATAAGGCTATAAAACATACAGTGATGGATACAGTCAACAATGCAACAAGAGACTGTTTTTGTCCAAGCTCTGATCCTAATCACCTGGGTCACACTAGGAAGGTCACTTCCACAACTAAGAGTAGCAAATGGGTTTCATATCAAGGATCTACACCAGTCCGTTGGTAATGATCACATAAGATAACTTGTTGGAGGACTCAGACTCCTGAGTTCTGTGAGAAAGAATTTCAGGATTATCAGAATTTCAGTGATTAACTGCTGTGGTGGAAAATAGACTAGGTATTTACCATCTTCACAGAAATGATCTCAAGCATCTCTTTTAAGCTCTAAACTTCTGATTTATTTTTAAGTCATTTGCAGACTACCCAGGATTTTTTAACATTCCTAACACACATGTTATATACAATCAGGATGCATTCAGTGTTTACTGGATCCTGGTACTGCGCAAGGCACTTTGCCTAGATTATGTCATTATAGTCCCATGACAATGCTAGGGGGCCCATTCTACTATTATTCACATTATGTAGAATGAGGAAACAGACCCAAAGAAATTGAGCAGCTTGGAAAATCACAGGGCCATAATACCGAAATCAGGATTCACACACCGAGAGCCTCTCTCCAGAGACTGTTCTTGATCACTATGTTGAGATGGCCTTTCTACTTTAGCTTCTTTCTCAACAAAAGACTAAAAGTCGTCAATAGGAAAAAATACAGTAAGCCTGTTCAGAGATTAGGAAACTGCTTGTATTTTACTGACAGGTAATCATTTGCAACCTCAAGTAACACAAGGCTGTACAAATATTGACTGCTCCTGAATCACTGATATTATAGGCAAGCTGTTTGAAATCCATTAGTCCTTGAAAAAATTCAGACCCATAACCATTTGCAAGGCTTCACCATTAGCTCAGATGGTAAAGAATCTGCTCCCAATGCAGGAGAACTGGGTTCGATCCCCAGGTTGGGAAGACCCTCTGGAGAAGGGAATGGCTACCCACTCCAGTATTCTGGCCTGGAGAATTCCATGGACAGAGGAGCCTGGTGGGCTACAGGCCATGGGGTTTCATGACTGAGCAACTTTCACATTCATGCAATCATTTTGCAGTAGCACTAGTGAGTAAAAGAAGTTGTGATATTTTAGGTAAAATAAAACAGGAAATCACTCCTTATCTCACCTTTCTACCTGGAGAGAAGGTTACGAACTTCATCTGGGGCCTGGATGTGTGTTCTCAGACACTCAGTCATGTCTGACGCTTTGCAACTCCATGGACTCTAGCCTACCCAGCTCCTCTGTTCTTAGGGCCTCCTAGCAAGAATACTAGAGTTGGGTTGCATTTCCTTCTCCGGGGATCTTCCTGACCCATGACGGGGTCTTGATGCTCATCGGCAAATCTTTCAACAGCTTCCTTGACATACTATCCTCAGCCTTTCTCTGTTCCACACTTCCTGATGCTCAGCAGCTGATCTTCATTCTAATTTGCTCACTTTGTTCCTAGTCCTCTAGCCCAAGTAGACCCACCCATACATTACGACCCTGTCAGTCAATCCATCAAGGCAAGCCTCACCTGTCAGCAGCTTCTCTTGGCTAAGCTCAGAAGAGGATTCACACATTTAGCACAATGAGTTACCAGGATGGGTATAAAGGAACAGTCCCCTCAAATTCAGTGAACCAACAGATGTCATGGGGGACCTGGTCACATTTCCTTTCATTGAAACCTGAGAAGCACCCTCCCCCAACCTGTCCAAGTTTAGGAAAACGCTAAACCACTGGTACCCAGTGTGTGAAAGGATGTGTGTACCACTTCCTAGAGAAAGATGCTATCTTTTGTTGTATTTTGAAAACTTTCTCCTGTTTTTATTTGTTATTACTACATTCACTCCTTTCTATCCAAGTCTAAACTTTATGTCACCTATGCCCTGGACCTCATCCTTTTTTTTCAATGGTTTTTTATAGTGGTAAATGTTCCATAATATAAAACATTCTATCTGAATCATCTTTAACTGTACAGTTCAGCAGCACTAAGTACATTCACACTGTTGTACACCGTTATCCATCTCCTGGATTTTTCACCTTCCTAATCTGAAACTCTGTTCCCATTAAACACTAACTCCCCATTTCCCCTCCCCACCCCACTCCCACCCTCCAGACTCAAAACCTACCAATGTACTTTCTGATTCCATGAATCTGACTATTCTAGGTATCTTGTATAAGTGGAATCAAACAGTATTTGTCTGCACCTAAGTTAGGGGCTTCCCAGGTGACACAGTAATAAAGAATCTGTCTGCCAATACAGGAGACACAGGCGACATGGGTTTGATCCCTGGGTCAGGAAGATCCCTTGGAATAGGAAATGGCAACCACTCCGGTATTCTCGCCTGGGAAATTCCATAGACAGAGGAGCCTGATGGGCTCCATGAAGCATGAAGCATGCAAGTGAAACAAGTATATTGAAGTGTATTTTTAAGGTTAACTTAATATATTGGACCTCATTCTTTAAAACAACTTGCCTCCCTCCTGAATTGGGGGTTTTAAATTAATTTCCAATTATTCATTAATGACATGAATGGATTTTTCATTTAAGAAATTATGATATTACAGATAAGGCTAAAGTCAGGTAGGTAGTTGAGAATAGGAATTTTAAAGGAGAGGACTAGGAATGACAGCTTACGTGGTCACTGAAGCTGTGACCATTGATGAGATTCTGGAGACAATTTTCTCCCCTATCTTCAGTTTAGTTCAGTTCAGTCGCTCAGTCGTGTCCGACTCTTCACGACCCCATGGACCACAGCACACCAGGCTCCCTGTCCATCACCAACTCCCAGAATCTGTTCAAACTCATCTCCATTGAGTTGCTGATGCCATCTAACCATCTCATCCTCTGTCATCCCCTTCTCCTCCTGCCTTCAATCTTTCCCAGCATCAGGGTCTTTTCAAAAGAGTCAGCTCTTCACATTAGGTGGCCAAAGTATTGGAGTTACAGCTTCAGCATCAGTCCTTCCAATGAACAACCAGGACTGATCTCCTTTAGGATGGACTTGTTGGATCTCCTTGCAGTCCAAGGGACTCTCAAGAGTCTTCTCCAACACCACAGTTCAAAAGCATCAATTCTTCTGTGCTCAGTTTTCTTTATAGTCCAACTCTCACATCCATACCTGACTACTGGAAAAAATATAGCCTTGATGAGATGGACCTTTGTTGGTAAAGTAACGTCTCTGCTTTTTAATATGCTATCTAGGTTGGTCATAACTTTCCTTCCAAGGAGTAAGTGTGTTTTAATTTCACGGCTGCAGTCACCATCTACAGTGATTTTGGAGCCCAAAAAAATAAACTCAACCGCTGCTTCCACTGTTTCCCCATCTATTTGCCATGAAGTGATGGGACCAGATGCCATGACCTTAATTTTTTGAATGTTGAGCTTTAAGCCAACTTTTTCACTCTCCTCTGTCACTTTCATGAAGAGCCTCTTTAGTTCTTCTTCATATTCTGCCATAAGGGTGGTGTCATCTGCATAGCTGAGGTTATTGATATTTCTCCCAGCAATCTTGATTCCAGTGTGTGCTTCATCTAGCCTAGCATTTCCCATGATGTACTCTGCATATAAGTTAAATAAGCAGGGTGACAATATACAGCCTTGACATACTCCTTCCCCTATTTTAAACCAGTCTGTTGTTCCATGTCCAGTTCTCACTGTTGCTTCCTAACCTACATACAGATTTCTCAAGAGGCAGGTCAGGTGGTCTGGTATTCCCATCTTTCTCAGAACTTTCCACAGTTTGTCGTGATCCACACAGTCAACGGTTTTGGCATAGTCAATAAAGCAGAAATAGATGTTTTTCTGGAACTTTCTTTTTTGATGATCCAACAGATGTTGGCAATTTGATCTCTGGTTCCTCTGCCTTTTTTAAAACCAGCTTGAACATCTGGAAGTTCACGGTTCACGTATTGCTAAAGCCTGGCTTGGAGAATTTTGAGCATTACTTTACTAGTGTGTGAGATGAGTGCAATTGTGCAGTAGTTTGAGCATTCTTTGGCATTGCCTTTCTTTGAGATTGTAATGAAAACTGACATTTTCCAGTCCTGTGGCCACTGCTGAGTTTTCCAAATTTGCTGGCGTATTGAGTGCAGCACTTTCACAGCATCATCTTTTAGGATTTGAAATAGCTCAACTGGAATTCCATCACTTCCGCTAGCTTTGTTTGTAGTGATGCTTCCTAAGGCCCACTTGACTTCACATTTCAGGATGTCTGGCTCTAGGTGAGTGATCACACCATCATGATTATCTGGGTCATGAAGTTGTTTTTTGTATAGTTCTGTGTATTCTTGCCACCTCTTCTTAACATCTGCTTCTGTTAGGTCCATACCATTTCTGTCCTTTATTGAGCCCATTCTTGCATGAAATATTCCCTTGGTATCTCGAATTTTCTTGAAGAGATCTCTAGTCTTTCCCATTCTGTTGTTTTCCTCTATGTCTTTGCACTGATCACTGAGGAAGGCTTTCTTATCTCTCCTTGCTATTCTTTGGAACTCTGCATTCAAATGGGTTTATCTTTCCTTTTCTCCTTTGCTTTTTGCTTCTCTTCTTTTCACAGCTATTTGTAAGGCCTCCTCAGACAGCCATTTTGCTTTTCTGCATTTCTTTTTCTTGGAGATGGTCTTGATCCCTGTCTCCTGTACAATGTCACAAACCTCCATCCATAGTTTTTCAGGCACTCTATCTATCACATATAATCCCTTGAATCTATTTTTCACTTCCATTGTATAATCATAAGGGGTTTGATTTAGGTCATACCTAAATGGTCTAGTGGTTTTCCTTACATTCTTCAATTTAAGTCTGAATTTGGCAATAAGGAGTTCATGATCTGAGCCACAGTCAGCTCCAGGTCTTGTTTTTGCTGACTGTATACAGCGTCTCCATCTTTGGCTGCAAAGAATATAATCAGTCTGATTTCGGTGTTGACCATCTGGTGATGTCCATGTGTAGAGTCTTCTCTTGTGTTGTTGGAAGAGGGTGTTTGCTACGACCAGTGTGTTCTCTTGGCAAAACTCTATTAGCCTTTGCCCTGCTTCATTCTGTACGCCAAGGCCAAAAGTGCCTGTTACTCCAGGTGTTTCTTGACTTCCTACTTTTGCATTCCAGTCCCCTATAATGAAAAGGACATCTCTTTTGGATGTTAGTTCTAAGAGGTCTTGTAGGTCTTCATAGAACCATTCAACTTCAGCTTCTTCAGCATTACTGGTCGGGGCATAGACTTGGATTACTGTAATATTGAATGGTTTGCCTTGGAAACAAACAGAGATCATTCTGTCATTTTTGAAATTGCACCCAAGTACTGCATTTCAGACTCTTTTGTTGACTATGATGTCTACTCCCTTTCTTCTAAGGGATTCTTGCTCATAGTAGTAGATATAATGGTCATCTGAGTTAAATTCACCCATTTCAGTCCATTTTAGTTCACTGATTCCTAAAATGTTGATGCTCACTCTTGCCATCTCCTGTTTGACCACTTCCAATTTGCCTTGATTCATGGACCTAACATTCCACATTCCTATGCTATATTGCTCTTTACAACATCGGACTTTACTTCCATCACCAGTCACATCCGCAGCTGGGTGTTGTTTTTGCTTTGGCTCCATCTCTTCATTCTTTCTGGAGTTATTTCTCCACTGATCTCCAGTAGTATATTGGGTACCTACTGATTGGGCAGTTCATCTTTCAGGGTCCTATCTTTTTGCCTTTTCACACTGTTCATGGGGTTCTCAAGGCAAGAATACTGAAGTGGTTTGCCATTCCCTTCTCCAGTGGACCATATTTTGTCAGAACTCCCCTATCCTAAGCCTTTTAAAAAACAGTTTCCTCCCCTCAGCATAAATAGCCTCAAACCACTCTCATCTTCAGAAACAAACACCAAGGAAACAAGTAAAAAATCTCTTTCCTAAGCCTTTCCCCAGTTATCATTGGCCTCTTTCCTTCCTCTCCTCCCACCTACTCCTTTGAAGGTTTTCTCTGTATCCTCTATCTTTTTCAGTTTCACTCTAGTGTGTCTAGCTTTTGTTTCTGTGGGTTAGACCTAGTATAAAGAGCACACATTTACAGGAAGAGTTTCAATAAAACTCAAATGTATTTTATGGCTGCCTTCTCCTGCCCTTGACCCGGAGAGCTAGGAGTAGGAATAGGGAAGTGAGAAGGTACCTGTACAGTTATACTCATCCAGCTGTGTTCCCAGCCAGACCAATGGCAGGTCCCCTAAAGCTAAGGGGTAGGGACTTCCCTGGTAGCCCTGTGGCTAAGACTCTGCTCTTCCAAAGCAAGAGGCCACGGTTTGATCCCTGGTCCAAGAACTAGATCCCACATGCTGCAACAAAGAGTTCACCTGACACAACTAAAAAAGATCCCACATGCCACCATGAACGTGAAAGATTCCACGTGCTTCAACTAAGGTCTGGCACAGCCAAATAAATAAATAAATTTAAGCATAAAATAAAGGTAAGGAGTAGCTCCTTCTTTCCAGGGGACACAGAGCACTTGTGTCTGGAGTTCCTGGGATGGGCAGTGCTCCCCTGAGCACTTAGCACAGGTAGAGAGCTGGTCATTGCCAAGGTAAGCAGTTGTTTTGTCAAGAGCTTATCAGGGTGTAACTGTGATTACTACCAGATACGCCCAGCAAGCTCATTCTCTACTCCCTTCTGGTCAATCAATCATAGTTCTGTGTCCACTCTTACATCATGTATCATCATCAAAAAATTGTTTATATTGTAAGCCTAAGATACTTCTAATTTATTCTACTGACCCTCTAAAAGGGGTCTCAATATATGATACCTTAAACCAGTCAGTCTCTGGACCAAATACAAAAGCCCCAAATTGCCTCTGACTCTACTGTTATATGTGTTGTTGTTGTTGTTCAGTCACTAGGCTGTGTCCAACGTTTTGCAACCCCATGGACTGCAGCACCCCAGACCTCCCTGTCCCTCACTATCTCCCAAAGTTTCCCCAAGTTCATGTACACACACACACACAAAAAAAAAAAAAAAAATCAGGAAGAAATTTCCTATATAAATGTTACCCAGCCTTCTCTCAAATATTTAAAATATTACCTTCCTCAAGAACCTAATTTTCAACTATGCAGGGTTGTTTTTGTTTGTTTTTAGGTTCTTTGATCTCTAGTTCTTGGGCAATATCAGTATCATATGGTTTTCACATGCTGTAATTTTTCATTTCATGTTGATATTTAGTAAGTCCTCCTTTGATGTTCTTTATTGGCAAAAATGCTTGGGACCGGAAAACTAGTCTACGCATTTTCTCCTCCACATAGATAGTAGAATCAGTTTGCTAATTAAATATCTTTTTATAACACCAAATAGGTAAAAGAGTACGTCAAGGCTGTATATTGTCACTCTGCTTATTTAACTTACATGCAGAGTACATCATGAGAAATGCTAGGCTGAAGGAAGCACAAGCTGGAATCAAGATTGCTGGGAGAAATATCAATAACCTCAGCTATGTGGATGACACCACCATTACGGCAGAAAGTGAAGAACTAAAGAGCCTCTTGATGAAAGCGAAAGAGGAGAGTGAAAAAGTTGGCTTAAAGCTCAACATTCAGAAAACTAAGATCATGGCATCCAGTCCCATCACTTCATGGCAAATAAATGGGGAAACAGTGGAAACAGTGGCTGACTTTATTTTTCTGGGCTCCCAAATCACTGCAGATGGTGACTGCAGCCATGAAATTAAAAGACGCTTACACCTTGGAAGGAAAGTTATGACCAACCTAGACAGCATATTAAAAAGCAGAGACGTTACTTTACCAACAAAGATCCATCTCATCAAAGCTGTATTTTTTCCAGTGGTCAGGTATGGATGTGAGAGTTGGACTATAAAGAAAACTGAGCACAGAAGAATTGATGCTTTTGAACTGTGGTGTTGGAGAAGACTCTTGAGAGTCCCTTGGACTGCAAGGAGATCCAACAAGTCCATCCTAAAGGAGATCAGTCCTGGTTGTTCATTGGAAGGACTGATGTTGAAGCTGAAACTCCAATACTTTGGCCACCTGAGGCAAAGAGCTGACTCATTTGAAAAGACCCTGATGCTGGGAAATATTGAAGGCAGGAGGAGAAGGAGATGACAGAGGATGAGATGGTTGGATGGCATCACCGACTCAATGAACATGGGTTTGGGTGGACTCCAGGTGTTGGTGATGGACAGGCAGGCCTGGGTGCGGTTCATGGGGTTGCAAAGAGTTGGACACGACTGAGTGACTGAACTGACTGAATTGAATGAGTAGAGGGGTATGACAAATCAATTAGGATGAACTGGACTTGTGAATTTCCAGTTTTGGGGAGAATTGGCTAGCCATATAGAAAAAAAGATAAAAGTCTATCCGTATGTCTCACTGTTTATCAGGATTCTTGTTATTGTTGTTCAGTCACTAAGTTGTGTCCAGCTGTTTGCAACCCATGAACTGCAGTTCACTAGGCTTCCCTGTCTTTCACTATCTCCCAGAGTTCACTCAAACTCATGTCCATTGAGTTAGTGATGCCATCCAACCATCTCATCCTCTGCTGCCCCCTTCTCTTGCCCTCAATCTTTCCCAGCATCAGGGGCTTTTCCAATGAGTTGGCTCTTCACATCAGGTGGCCAAAGTATTGGAGCTTCGGGATACTTCAGAGGTTTAATGTGTCAAGAATTTAATTTATTTAATTTATCAGATTTCCCTGGAGAAGGAATGGCAACCCACCCCAGCATTCTTGCCTGGAAAGTCCCATGGACATAGGAGCCTGGCAGGCTACAGTACATGGGGTCACAAAGAGTTGGCCATGACTGAGCAATTGAGCACATCAGCACATCAGAGATTTAATTTATTGGAGATATAAGAAAAACCAAGGGGACACAGGGTCTGCCTTCAGCCTCACCAGGGGAGACAGATGCCTAGATGTGGGTTGCAGCAAAGGTTATTAAGCAGGTTTGTACCCAGGAAAAGCCCCAGGAAACCCAAGAAGGAATATCAGCTCCACCTGAAAGTACTGAGAAGACCCTGTATCCCCCGCCCCATCCCCGGGTCACAAATAAGAAAGGCAACGGGTTTGGGCTGGGGGAGAGGGGATGTCGAGCAGGGGCAAAGTTACGGGGAGACAGAAGGGCACGTGAAGATCAGGTAATTTCAAAGAGTGAAGGGCATGTAGCCAAGAAGGCTGATGTGAGGTTGAGGGAGGGCTAGACTGCATCAGCTCACAGAGGGATTGGACCCTGGCCTGCAGAACTAGGCAGCACAGGGTTACAGAGCCTGCGTCTAGGAATTCACCCTTGGGGTCATGAGAAATTCTTCCCTGGTCCCCTGAGTAGGTATTGCATCTTGTTCACTGCAGACCAGAGAGAGGAGAGGCCTCAGCCCTGACACTCTCTGGGCTCCCCCTAGCTCCTGGTTTTATCTTAGCACAAGCCCAACACCCAGTCCCAGGGTCTTGGCAACATCTCTGTGACCTCCGCCAAGGCTCTAAGCTGGCCCGAGTATTGGTCCATTCTGCAGACTTTAGCACTATAGCAATAATCAGGAGCCTTCGGGATTTTCCTCTGGGTTCAAAACACTTCAGTTTCGCCTAGTGCCAGCACCTGCCGTCTCTGCAGCCTGGACCCATCACAAACAAATTCTGTTCAGATAACTGCTATGAGCCCCCTGCCTCTCTTAAACTAACAAAAACACCCTTATCTCCCAACCAAAAAAAAATCCCCATTATTGTTCAAATGTGCCAACTTCCTATTTTCCCTGGCACGCTGCCCCTTCTTCTTCATTTAGGTTTCCCAGCAGCAGCCAACATTCCTGGCAACTTGAGCAGCAAAGCAGGTAGGTTCTGCCCAGGTGTGTACAGGACACAGAGTGTGGGAGGAGACACCATGGCAGGCACAGCGGGGCTCTTCCCAGCTCTCCGAGAGCCCGAGGCATTTACAAGTCCAGCCCCGGGAGCCAGCCTGCAGCCTACTCTAAACAAACACCCCCAAACTTGGCTGGAGTCACTGCAAGTCCTGTGTGTTCCATTTGTCATATACATTAACTCTTGATCCTCACAACAGCCCCGCAAGACAAGATCCAATTTTGGTTTCAAGGATGAGGAAACTGAAACTCAGACTATTTAAATGGCTTTCCCCAGGCCACCTGGTCGAGATGGGACATAGGCTTATGATTCTGCCTAAATCCTGTGGGTGTGACCCTATCCTTGGCATCACAGAGAAGATGGAATGCTTTGAGAAGCCCCAGGAGATGGGTGGTGAGTGTGCGCACATACATACATATACAGTCATAACCATCATGGTACCTGTTCCACTTTAAGAACCTCACATTGAATGAGCCAAAGAACTGAGCAGAGTGCCTTCATCTGGGTAGGAGACCACCCTAAGATCACCATCAATTTTTACAAATGAACTTGACAATATTTTATCACACTGACGGCAGTCATCTGTTGCAAGTCTGCCCCCCTCACCAAGCTGTGAGTACTCAGGTCTCCACAGGGCTCAGCACACCATTGATCTTAAAAGCACCTTAAAAAAAAAAAAGGTAACGAGAATGAGAGGCATGAGGACAGGTAAGGTGTCACTTTGGTCACCTTGCTCAGGCTATTATGCTAATGCTAATGCTGCTAGTGACTAGCCGGCTCACAGACCCTTAGGTCAGGGAGTCTGATGGAGCCGGGTGGAGACACAGCCAGTCTGATGGAGGTGGGTGGAGACACAGCCAGCAGCAGCAGCGGCATCAGGACTGGGTGCCGAGTGGTGGGTCTCCAGGGACACAGCCAGTAGTGAGACAGGAAATTCAACAGGAGACATGTTGGAGAGCACAGGGGAGACGCCCAGCCTGAAAGATGGCAGTGCTGATGGGAAATGGTTAGAGGGGAGTGTGTGACAGCCTTGGCCTGGAAAAGAGCATGGTACCCACATTAATGAAGTCACCAGTGGGTGACCCTGCCACCAGGGGAGGGTTCCCTCTGGCCTCCTCTTACTGTACATCATCCTGAAGGCGCCCTGCTGCCTCCAGCCCACAGCTCTAAGAGCAAAGGTGTGTGTGCAATGATGCTCTTAGGTCACCTAAGGGAAATGGATGCATTGATGACAACACCTCCCTTTGTCCAGCTCCAGGAGAGGTGAAAGTCTAAACACAGCTAGAGTGAGTAGAGAAGCTCGGGAGCTTTTACTCCACGATGCCCAGTTATGACTCCCAGTCTCGTACCCGACTCGTGGGTCGAGATGTGACCGTGGAGTGATGTCAGCCTCAATTCTGGCTGACACGAGACAATGTCCAAGATGATAGGTGCCCACTGTGTAGGCTGCATGGACAGACCATGTGGATTTGAGAAAAGAAGATTCAGAGACAAAAGCATTTAGGAAAGAAAAGAAGTTTCATGTCCGAATCTTTGCGATCCCATGGACTGTAGCCTGCCAGGTTCCTCTGTCCACGGAATTCTTCAGGCCATAACACTGGAGTGGGCAGCTATTCCCTTCTCTAGGGGATCTTCCTGACCCAGAAATCAAACCGGGGTCTCCTGCATTGGAGGTGGATTCTTTAACAGCTGAGCTACTGGGGAAGCCCAGGAAAGTTGTTTACTTTAAAACGGATTCAAGAGAATCTGTCTTCAGAAGGACAGGTTGGCAAAAATTAAAATAAAATCCATAGAGATATGTAAAGAGGGAAAACACTCAATATTAGAAAAAAGCCACCTAATTTCAATTAGCTGTTGTGGTAGAAAAGCAGCATGTGATTGTTATAACCTCAAAGTCGTAACTTGTGGTCAGATGTCAGCAGGGTAAAGTTTTTGTTCTAGTCAGGTAAGAATCAAATGACAGCTCTACACCTGAGGAAGCAGTTACAGCGGCTAGAAACCTATCATTACTGGACAAGGTCAAGGCTTCGTTTATTTAGGGAAGGAGAACCAGACATAGTGATCTATTTATTTTAATCTCCTATTGCAACCTGATTTGACTTTTTTGTCCTCCTTGGTTGTGAAAAAATGATGTACACATTACTTAAAATGGCAGCAGGGCAAAGTGTCAATTTTGCTTTCAAATTTCCAGGTAGCTGGAACTCTTGCTACCACTTACAAACCCCAAAAGTTAACAGTCAGAGAGCTGGAGAGAACTTGAAGATTGGAGCATCTCTTTGGAGAACTGCCAGGGCGCTGTGAGTTCAGTCAGAGAGCTAGAGAGAACCTGGAGATTGGAGTATCTCTTTAGAGAACTGCCAGGGTGCTGTGAATCCCAGCCCTCATGCCAAAGAGAAAGATGTGTGTGTGTGATGTGGATGGGAAGGAGGGGGCGGGAGAGCCATGATGTTTGCTCAGAGGACTGCATTTGTCAGTGAAACAGACCAAGAGGAGACGTGGCAGGTGCAGCCTGGGGCAGTAGAAGGGGATGCTGTTATGGTGTTAGTGCACTCCTGGAGGTCCAAGGATGTGCTGCTCAGGTCCAGATGGGAGCCCCAGTAGAAAGACCTTGCCTGAAGACCTTGGGGTTCCACCCCAGGGGTCTGCCTTGGAAGAACAAGGGCCAAGGTTGCACTGAGCCTCAGAGGGGTAGAGGGAGGAGTTACTAAATGACCAGCCAGACGATACACATTTACCACCAACAAGGGAATGGCAGGGAAAGGATTTTCAGTCTGGAAGAAAGAAATTCATCTTTCTTTCTTGATCTCCAAGAAAACCACCAAAGAGAAAAGCATCCTTAGACATTTGCCAGGTCAGACGAAACTGAAATCAGACCCAGGCTGGTCAAATAAGACCCTTCCTGTCTCTTCCTTTCCTTCCTCTCACCACTGCAACTTTGGAGTCATCTGAATTTAGAGCAAGTCTGATGTGGAAAGAAGCAGTGATGTCAGGAGAGCCAGTGTCCAAGGCAGGGTTGCTCCCACCAGAGGTCCTGGCTGGGGAGACAGAGAAGATTCATGTTTAAAGTTTAGGGTTTGTGTTTTAAAAATGAAATTACATAGGGTTTCCCTAGAGGCTCAGTGGTTAAGAATCCACCTGCAAATGCAGGAGACGCAGGTTTGACCCCTTGTCTGGGAAGATCACACATGCTGTGGAGCAACTAAGCCCATGCACCACAACTACTAGCCTGTTCTCTAGAGTCCAGGAACCACAAGTCCTGAGCCCACGTGCGGCAACTACTGAAGCCCGCAAGTCCTATAGCCTGTTCTACACCAGAGAAGCCACCGCAATGAGAAACTGTGCACTACAATAGAGAGTAGCCCCCACTCTCCACAGCTAGAGAAAAACCAAGCAACAAAGACCCAGAACAGCTAAAAATTACAAAATTACACTGTAATTGACATTTTAGTTATTATTGGAGATGATTTAAAGGGCTAAGGTGACTGGGGACTTTTATTACATAGGAGAAGTTATGGCACCAGCATGAGATTTCATCTCAGGCCAAAGAACCAGCCCCACAGCAGGAGTGGGGTGAGAAAAGATGAGGTCTCTGTAATATTGCTGTTATGAGTCCTGCCCCCTTGATGACCAGTTAGAGCAGTGTACTAGCTTCCTACATGTGCTGTAACATAGGACTGCAAACACAGTGTATTAAAACATCACAAATGTATAATCCTACCGTTCTGAACATTAGAAGTTCAAAGTGGGTTTTACAAGCCAAAATCAAGCCTGTGTTCCTTCTGCAGGTTCCAGAGGAGGATCTGTTTGCTTACCCTTCACCGCTTCTAGAGGCTGCCCACGTTCCTTGGCTCATAGTCTCAAATCACATCATGGGTTCTAGTTCTCCCTCAGCTTCCATCATTATGTTGCCTTCCATCTAGCTGACTCTTCTGCCTCCCTCTTCAAGGACCCTTGTGATTCATTGACCACTCCTCTCCTAATAATCCAGGGTAATCTTCCCATTTCAATATGCTTCACGTAATACTTCTGCAAAGTCTCCTTTACCAGGTAAGGTAATGTCTTCATGTTTGCTTAGTCGCTCAGTCATGTTCGACTCTTTGCAACCCCATGGACTGTAGGCTGCCAGGCTCCTCTGTCCTCTGTCCTCTCTCCTCGGGATTCTCCAGGCAAGAATACTGAAGTGGATTGGTTGCCCTCCTCCAGGGGACCTTCCCAACTCAGAGACTGAACCCAGGTCTCCCGCATTTACTATCTGAGTCACCAGGGAAACCCAATGTATCCATAGGTTCTGGGAACTGGGATATGGATATCTCCGGGGGACCATTATCCAACCTACCACAAGTGGACAAGTGACCTTAAAAAAAAAAATCACTGTATTCTCTGAATCTTTCTTTTTCCCTCTGTAAATGGGGATAATAATACCTACTCTGCAAGATTATAGGATTTAAAGGTCTGATGTGAAACACTGCATAGCATCTCAATAAGTACTTCATAAGAATTCATACTTTACATTCACTCACTTAATAAATTTGTTAAATCCCTATTATGTACTGGGCAGTGTTCCAAGTGCTGAAATATACATTGCTAAAAAGAGAGGAAAGTGGGAGAAAGTGAGGGCTTTGGATGTTCTAAAAGAGTAGGTTCTGAAATTGGGAAAATAATTCAGTAAAGAGAAGCAATCACCTGGTTGATTTTATCAAATACTGATGATAATTAATCTAAGTGGTGGGGGATCTCATTAAAATACTTGGCTCATATCTGCTTTTCAAGAAATATTGACCTAGGTATGTGTGCTGTGTGCATGTTTAGTCGTTTCAGTCATGCCCGACTCTTTGAGACCCCATGGACTGTAGCCCACCAGGCTCCTCTGTCCATGGGATCCTCCAGGCAAGAATACTGGAGTGGGTTGCCTTGCCCTCCTCCAGGGGATCTCCCCAACCCAGGGGTTGGGCCCACGTCTCTTACATCTCGCATTGGCAGCCGTGTTCTTTACCACTAGCACTACCTGGGAAGCCCCCAAGTACATATACTAATAGGATACAAAATTAAAGTGTAAAATATTCTCATGCCCTAGATGCTTGTAGAGATTAATTCTGAGGCTTAAAAGGACTCTAAGGCAGGGCAATGACTGCAGTCTGGAAGCAAATTTGTTTGTAAATCCACAGTATTAAGGCTAAGTCCTGCCTCAGGTCTAAGGGGTTTATATCAAACCTTCCTGGGGTCCTCTAAATGGTGTTAAACTAATTAAACAGGGAGATCTTCAGACTGAGGTGGCTCTAATGCCATGACAGCCACACTTTATGCCTGTGAATGTCTCAAGGTTACAAAATCGAAACACAAGGACAACCAATCACAAACAGCCACCGAAGCTTGCAGTTAGAGCCCATCAATAATTTCATTACCTTGCTTCTTCCTTTCCTCTATAAAATTCTCCCCCTAAGTTCCTGTCCACAGAGGGCTCCTAACCACTTGCACTCTGGCACCGCCCAACTGAAATTGATCTTTGTTCAAATAAACTCTTAAAGTTTTTAATATGCTTCAGTTTATCTTTTTAACAATGGGTACCTAACAGAGGTTGAATCATAAAGTTGAGGCAGTGACTTTATAGGTTTGGCTCCCCATATAGAATATGGAAATAACATTAAATTAAGAAGCAAATGGGAAAGATAAGGATTGTAGGGGAAAGAGAAAGCTGCCCAAGAATTGCTAAACAGAGTACAAAACCTTTGCTGTTGGTAGAATTATAACCCTTCCTATCTAGAGGAGTCTCGAAATTCTATACTGGCTATAATCAAAGTGGATGTCTTACTTCTAAGGAGCAAGGAGCATTCCATACACATTTTTTTCCTGAGCTTGACTTTTTTCCACTTGGCAATATATATATTGAATTTTTCTATTTAAAATAAAGAGATGAGGAATACTTTTTTATGATAAAGAAATCTGAGGCTAGCACAGGGAGCTATATTTAATATCCTGTAATAAACCATAATGGAAAACAATAAGAAAAAGAATATATTTGTATAACTAAATCACTTTGCTGTATACATAGAAACTAACACAACATTGTAAATCAACTATATTTCAATTAAAAGAAACCTGAATATATTGTAAGACAAGGAAAAGAAATCAGTGAAAGAAACAAAACAAGCAAAACATGCCTATGAAAACCATAACTATGAAGACTGTAAAATGTGGAAATGTACAACACTGTAGGAAGTGCACAACCATAATTTTGAAAAGTTAGCAAATAGGGAAGGAAATATGAAAATATTCTAGCTATTGTGATAAAGTGGTAGAATTGTGGTTGATATATCCTCTTTGTTTCCTAACTTTCTGAAAGGTTTGCACAGTATTCAAATTAAAATAATTTCCATAAGTTACTTTTGATAAAACAGTACAGACAAAGGCATATTATTTACAACTGAGGACCTTGAGACTTCTGATCCCATTTTGTAAGCTTTTCTGTTGGGCATTATTTTCACTCTTACTCTCTTAAATCTTCAAATTTTGACTATCATTCCTTGTGTTTTTAATCAGATCTTCCCCTAGTTTCACATTAAAATTGTTTCTCATTAGAGTTAAGCCAGCTCTTTAAGAACAAAAAAATTCTTTTAAAAAGAATATTTTGGCTGTGCTGGGTTCTCATTGCTTGGGCTTTTTTCTAGTTGTGAACAGGGGTTACTCTGTAGTTGCCGTGTGCAGGCTTCTCATTGCAGCGGTTTCTTTTGTGAAGCACAGGCTCTAGGGCACAGCCTCAGTAATCGCGGCACATGGGCTTAGCTGCTCCGAGGCATGTGAGATCTTCCCGGATCAGGGATTGAACCAGTGTCTCCTGCATTGGCAGGTGGATTCTTTACCACTGAGCTACCAGGGAAGCCCAACAGACAATTTCTTTCATTGTCTCTAGCATTTTGACAATTTATCATTAAGCCCTTGAACCTCATATTCCATCACAAATCCTCATTTTGATACAGGTACACATTGTAAACACTGGTTGCACAGCAATGTCATCAGAATTCTTGAAATCTTCTTGCTTGAAATATACCATTAAGATACTGTTTACAAAATATTAAAAGAGGTGAAATTGTAACAGGATTATCAACATAGCAAAAAATCAATACTAACCAACAGCAATAGAGACCTTGTTCCTCTGGGCAAGCAAAAATATGGCTGGCTAAGAAATATGGTTCATGTAGACTGTTATCAAGACCTGAAAAAGCCTTCTTTTTTTTTTCTGTTAAAACACATGTCCATTAATATCTAGTGGAAATGTAAATATCTTATCAGGAGACTGGGCTCTGCTTACAGGATATCAAAATTTCACTGATGTCTTTCTTTACCTTTTAAAATTTGGTCTCAGAGGCCCCTATTCATCTGGTACAAAAGAGAAAAACCAAATAACATGTGAAATAAATTTAAAATGCTAGTATTTTGTCCACACTCTCCACACATAACAACCTCTCCAAATCCACATCTTTCCATAACTGGGATAGTAAATAATTAAAACTCTTTCTCTTATAATGGTATTGGCCATTGGGCTTCTTAAGAAATAACCTTAATTACTTCCAATTCTGTCAGCACATTGACAGTATTATTACTGTCCCATTTTACAGATAAGAAGACTGAGGCTCAGAGAGATAAGTGGCTTTCTATTGAAGAGACTAGACCCCAGAAACCTGACTAGGACTCTTTCCATATTACTACACTGGGCATAAGCAGGCATTATCATGACAATAACATGATAGTTACAAACAATAAAAGAATTGATGCAGGTATAAATCTAAACAATTCCTTTATATTCTCCACTGGAACTTTCATATAGTTTGTTTCTACTTTCCAAGGACAGAGCTATTTCAAAAATCAACCATGATCTTGTCAGAGCTTCAGTGTCTCTTTGGACTTTTTGCCTTTGAATCAAGCCACCCCACCTGACCAACTCCATCCTCCTTCCCAACCCTCATCCTAATTTTAGTCTGACCTCAGGCTCTCCCTAAAACCAACATCCAATCCCTGATTCCTTTTGCCTCCAGCACTTCGGTCCCCATCAACTTCTCTTGACTTCCCTGACCCTGCTCTGAAATTTCTGGCTCTGGTCCCTTCAAGAAGCTTCAGAGCAGAGGCCAGCACCAAATTCTCTGGCCTTCCTGGGCCTGAAGAGAGAATCTTTCCTTCTCCCCCATCATCTCTGACTCACACCAAGCCCAAGGCTACAGGGCC
Source organism: Odocoileus virginianus (assembly GCF_023699985.2). Lineage (NCBI taxonomy): Eukaryota > Metazoa > Chordata > Mammalia > Artiodactyla > Cervidae > Odocoileus > Odocoileus virginianus. The sequence goes on along the minus strand of NC_069679.1, from coordinate 36,993,349 downwards.
AATCATAGGGAATCAAGGACACCTGAACCCTGCTCTATGCACACAGATTGGTAGGATTCAGATGTTCCAAGGAAGGGGAGAGTCCTCGAACATGAGGATTCTGGGAGACAGAGGACATGGAAGTATTTGGTGAGCAAAACCTAAAATGAAAGGCATACATGCAAGACTGTAACTGTTGGGGCCTTGAGATATGGGGCGGAGCCTGGAGCCCAGCGATGCCTTTAGCTCCATCTTCCAGAGGAATGCGGCCGTGGGAGTCTGTGGCAGGGAAAAGTGAGAGCATCTCCAGAGTGTCCCTCTTGACCCTGACTTGACCACGAGCCACCCTGCCTCATAAACTTCTCCTCCTCCAGAGAGGCTTCCTAGACTCTGCTTCCAGCTCCATGATTATTCTCTCATCATTTTCCATGCAGGAAACCAGGAAAACAACTTCTTTGAACATAGCCAGACTACCTAGGAGATGATTTTTCAGTCTTTTTTTGTGACTTAAAGGAACAAAGACCCATCAATCCAGAGCATACATTCACTGAATATCAACGAGAAGGTGAATGATGTGCTTAATGCAAAGAAGTGTGCAGTGTGGTCCCTGCCTTCTGGTCTAGTTGGGACGACAGGACACAGGCCTATGGGACTCTTATCACACTGTTATACTGTGATTCAAGGCTGCAGATGCTGGGACAGACTCTTGGACCCAGCTTGTTTCCTGGCCAAAGCTGGAGAATTTGCACCAGCTGGGTCATTCTTGTTCCCTGTTCCCGGGCCCTACCGTGATCCAATGCAAAAAGGTGTAATCAGATACATTGTGTTTAGCACCAAGTCTTCTTAGCAACTAATTTAGCTCCAGATTTGATAACTGTTGGTGTCAACCAGTCCTCTTTTGGAACACCTCACTCAGTTCTCACTCAGCCTTCATTTCTTGTGTATTTCCCATTCTACTCAAAGGCCTGGAAGTTTCCTCCATTCCCAGCCTCCTATTCATGCCATCCACTTGTCCTCATGACTTCCTGAGTGCCCCCCCAACCCAGATTCCCAGTCCATATGTTCTGTCTACAGCTAAACAACGAATCTTGTGGGGCTCTTGTGGAAAAGCAAGAGTGACAAACGGGTAAGACACAGTAGCTATCAAGCCCCCCGGGTCTCACGTCACCCACATGAGCATCATAGCAACCGTGGCCACTGCAGGGTATTGCCCTCAAAGTCATAGCATCCCACTGAAAGTAAAGCCAGTCACCAAGAGTCTGCAAGCAATAAATGCTGGAGGGGGTGTGGAGAGAAAGGAGCCCTCCTACACTGTTGGTGGGAATTTAAACTGGCGCAGTCACTATGGAAAATAGCGTGGAAGTTCCTTAGAAAACTAAAATACAACCGCCATAGGATGCAGCAATCCCATTCCTAGGTATATATGCAGAGAAAACCATGGTTCAAAAGGATACATGCCCCCCAACATTCATTGCAGTGCTATTTACAACAGCCAAGACATGAAGGCAGCCTAATGTCTATTGACGGATGAACGGATAAAAAAGACGTGATACATATATACAATGGAATATTGCTCAGCCATTAAAAAGTAATGAAATAATGCCATTTGCAGCCACATGAGACTATCATAGAGACTATCATACAAATTAAGTCACAGAAAGATAAATATATCACTTATATGTGGAATCTAAAATATAGTACAAATGAACCTATATACAAAACAGAAACAGACTCACAGACATGAAAATAAACATAGGTACCAAAGGGGAAAGGGAGAGGGGAGGGATAAATTAAGAGTATGGGTTTAACAGATACAAACTACTATACATAAAATTAATAAGCAACAAAGTTTTATTGTATAGCATAGGGAATTAGCACAGGAAACTATATTCAATATTTTGAAATAACCTATAATGGGAAATAATCTGAATATATATATATATATATCACAAAGTAATAGCTGAATCACTTTGCTGAAACTAACACAATATTGTAAATCAACTATACTTCAATTAAAAAAAGAGAAAGAGTGAAGCCAGACTCTGGCTTGTGTAACCCTATCCTAGTTTTTCCACCTCAGCCACCTGTTTCTCTAGAAACTGTCAACTTAGACCAAAGTTCAAACAAGTTATAATTCCCACAAGCAGCTGCATTTCCAATAAACAATTTACTTATCAGGTTAACTTTGACCCTGACACCTGCCAGGCCAAACCAATTTGCAAGGATTTTAGAGAGCCCATGTTTTGAGGTTTTGTTACCCATGTTATTTTTTGAAATCGCATAATTTTAAACACTTGACTTTAGATATCATGAAAGCTTTTTGTCTGGAGGGATTCCTGCATCATGCATGTATGTGTCTATTGGATTTAAAGTAACTCCATAATTCCCATATTTAAACATGGTGAATTCAGAGTCTAAACTCCATCAGTTCAAGATTTCCCACCTTTCTCTACCTTTCATTCCTCCTTTCAGCAGGAGGTGAATGTGCAGAGAACCACTGTCAGAGGCGCCTGGCTGTGCTGAGTGGTGGTTCCTGCTCCTCAGCTGGTCATCATTCCTATGAACTGGTCTCACTATAGACGTTCACGTCTCATCATGGCCTCTGCTCAAATGGGCCCACACACTCTACTTCTTGGTTCTGACACCAGGCCTTTCTGGGTGGACCAGCTGGCTCTCAGTCACTGCTGAGCGCCTCTTGGGGTACCCTGGGGAATTCTATATGCTTTCTGGGGCCTTCTCACACAACGCGAGCTTACCCCAACTCCACAGCTTGGCCTTCTTCCCTCAGCCACTGCCGTCCTCCCACACAGGCCCCACGACAAGACATTCATCTAGTAGCATTTAAAAAGTGATGAAACATCTGGGCCAGGTTTGGCAGCTAGTGTGCCAAACTGCTTTTAGGCAAAATCTCTATGAAAATGTTCACACCCACAGCATCATTGGGAAAGTTTCTCTTCAGTCATCTTTGATACCAAGTTTTATTCAAATGATCTGTAAGAAGAAAGTTGCTTTTCCACTTTTCCATCTTTACTGCTCAGGAACATTTAATTGCTTCTTCTGAAGCTTTGGATTCGGCACAAAGAGACTTTCCACTGAACACAGTTGTGCAGGCACTGGCTGAGGCTGCAGACGTAATGGGCTAAAAATAGACAAAAAACCCCTCTCTCTATCCCACCAAATAGCCATGTATGTTTACCCACTAGAAAATCTTCACCTGAGACCACTTTTGCCTCTGACTAACTCACCCAAAATCTCTTTGTGGCAAGTTCATTAATAAAAAGCATTTATAATTTTCCTTACTTTGAAAAAAAAAAAAAAAGTGATGACCAGGGCTTCCCTGGTGGCTCAGTGGTGGAGAGTCTGCCTGCCAACACAGGAGACACGAGTCTGGTCCGGAACGCTGGTCTGATCCCTGGTCCGGGAGGATCCCTCATGCAGAGGAGCAACTAAGCCATGCATCACAAGTACGGAGGCTGTGCTGGAAGCTGCTATGGAGCCTGGGAGCTGCAGCTTCTGAGCCCAAGTGCCACAACTACTGAAGCCCGTGCTCTGCAACAAGAGAAGGCATCACAACAAGAAGCCTCCCTGCTGAAATTAGAGCATAGCCCTGCTCACCAAAATGAGAGAAAAGCCTCTGCAGCGACAAAGACCCAGCACAGCCAAAAATGAATAGATAAATAAAACTATAAAAGAATAAAGTGATGACCAATGTTGTCAGAGATCTAAAAAGAAAATATATAAATAAACACACAGACATACGAAACATAGACATGTCTTCTTGTTTTCCTAAACAGTTTACTGGAAATAATCTGACATGTATTTATCAGATAATATTGATCGAGTGCCCACTATGTGCCAAGTACTATTCTAGGTATTGGGGATCTAGTAATAATCGAGACAAAACAAAAATCCTGATCTCATGGAAGTTAAGAGTCTAATGTTTCAAGGTAGACAATAAGCAGGTTTCCCCTGTGGTGCTAGTGGTAAAGAACCTACCTGCCAATGCAGGAGACATAAGAGATGAGGGTTCAATCCCTAGGTCGGGAGGATACCCTGGCAGAAGGCATGGCAACCCACTCCAGTATTCTTTCCTGGAGAATCCCAAGGACGGAGGAGCCTGGAGGGCTACAGTTCATAGGGTTGCAAAGAATGGGAAACAACTGAAGCAACTTAGCAAGCACGTACGCACATTTCACAGTGAAAACAGCTTATTTTAATCCTTTCCTCCAAACAACCCATGAAATATTAAACTTTCCCTGAAACAGGACACACCTCAAAGCTGCTCAGCAATTCTCACGGTGTCAGAGTTACAAATTCCCAGGACTGTGCATGCTGTGGCTTATTTGTCAAAGTATTAAAAGCACTGAAATGACCTCTTTTACAACAATATAAATAGTTATCCATTACCAAGTGCTTGTCATGTGCCAGGTCTTTGCATGTATTCTCTCTAATTCTTAGTACAATCCTAAATTGGATGAATACTGCTATTCTCAGTAATAAACTTGAGGCTGATACAAGTTTAGTAAATTACCTAAGATCACTAGGTAAATTACCTGAGGTATTATGTGGCTGAGCCTTAGTGGAACTCAGATGGTCTGACATCACTCTGCCTCTGCACAAATAGTAGGGGAATGCATAGAAAGAAAAGCAAAATTTTAAGTAGGAATTCTTGGAGTACTCCTTTAAACAAAACCATTCCTTTTTATTTAAGAGTGTGTACATGTGAGCTGGAAGAATTAGGGAGAAGTTTGGCTTGAAGAGGAGAGGATGAAACAGAACATCTGTTAAATCTGAAGTTTGTGGAAACTGACAATTGAGGACCAAACAGAAACGGTAAAACATCTTAGGAAGGAAGGCGTAAAAATAGAACTCATTTTGCAAATGTTCAGGTCCCATATAAGCTTCTGGGAACAGATCTTGAGGAGGTGGGGGAGGAGGTAAGGAAGCTGACCCAGCGCAACTGTTGTATGGGCACGTGCTGTGCTGTGCTTAGTTGCTTAGTTGTGTCTGACTCACTGAAACCCCATGGACTGTAGCCCTCCAGGTTCCTCTGTCCATGGGAATTCTCCAGGCAAGAATATTGGAGTGGGTTGCCCTGCCCTCCTCCAGGGGAACTTCCCAACCCAGGGATCAAACCCAGGTTTCCCGCATTGCACGCAGTTCTTTACCAAATGAGACACCAGGGAAGCCTGGTGTGTGTAGGCATAGTGTGTAGGTATAGATACTGCCATAGTCCTTACCCCCTACCCAAATCCTCACTATGCCCTCCTCCTTTGTTCCTCATACCTAGAAACTGAGCAAGCCCTCTCCAGCCCCCAGGAAGCCAGCCTTCCAACAAGATGTCCTCTGTCCCTGCATCCTCTGTCTTGGCCCTGGACCCAGCCTCCCAGGTACAGGCAGGTTATCCCAGGCTGTTCCACCAGTCCATGCCTCCCCATGCTCTGGGTGAGGCTCCGTGAAAATCAAACTCTCCACCTGTGTCCCCTCCCTTCATGGTGCCTTCCACTGTGTGCTAGGAAAGTACCTTGGGAACTGAGTTAATCTCCATCAGAATCAGTCCTGGGTGCTGTGTTCCCACTCAGGAAGCCACAAGAGAGAAAGCAGAAGGAAGAGCACAGATCAGCCCTGCCCAGGAGGGGGCCTTGGAGCTAATCAGCCCTTTTCAGCATCCCAGCTTCTGCCCCTATTGGACTCGTTCACTTTGTCTTGTCTTGTAGACATGCCTTCTCTTCCACAAGATTATAAGTTCCTTGAAGGCAGCCCAGAGGAAATGCTTCGTAAACCTTCTCTGAAGTGAACTGAAAGTCGTTCAGTTGTGTCTGACTCTTTGTGACCCCATGCACTGTAGCCCACCAGGCTCCTCTGTCCATGGACTTCTCCAGGCAAGAATACTGGAGTGGGTTGCCATTCCCTTCTCCAGGGATCTTCCCAATCCAAGGCTCGAAGCTGGGTCTCCTGCATTGCAGGCTATCGTTTACCATCTGAGTTACCAGTGAAGCCCAAGCCTTCTCTAAGTTTTCATAATCACACTCTCCTCTTTAGAAGAGGATGAACCCATGGGGGCCCTTCGGCAAAGGAAAACTCAGTCCAGACTAACGCACTTTGGAGTGAGCTCAGGGTATCAGGAAATCTCTCTGCTCTCACCCTCTCTTTTCCTCACCTGGTCCTTTCCCTTTCTGGATTTCTATTCCTAGGAACAAAAATGACATTGTAACCATGACCACGTTACAGTGAATGGAAACACAAAGAACAGAACTGATTAAACTGTTTGGGGTTTCTTGTCACGTGATGTACCTGGACCCAAACCTACATCAAATGTTCTATTCACATCTCTTTAAGTTTTTTAGCCTTTTCTGTGCATTAGTTATTTTACTAATTATTTTTATTTGCCCCCTTTCAAAGAATGTATCTCAGTTCAGTTCAGTCACTCAGTTGTGTCTGACTCTTTGCAACCCCATGAACCACAGCACGCCAGGCCTCCCTGTCCATCACCAACTCCCGGAGTCCACCCGTGTCCATTGAGTTGGTGATGCCATCCACCTTTTTTGTTTTTTTAAGTGTCCTTAAGATATCCATTTTTAGAAAAACTTTCTGAAAGGTAGATATATATTTGCTTCCGGGATAGTTATAGTATTAATATCCCAGGGTAAAGTATATGTGGACATTCTCTCTAAGCCTTATTTCCACAGGATTTACTTTTTAAGGTTGTGTCTGTGCTTGGTCATTCAGTCATGTCTGACTCTTTGCAATCCCATGACTGTAGCCCACCAGGCTCCTCTGTCCATGGGATTTCCCAGGCAAGAATACTGGTGTGGGTTGCCATTCCTTTCTCCAGGGATCTTCCCGACCCAGGAATCAAATCCAGGTATTCCGTATTACAGGTGGATTCTTTACTGTCTCAGCTAACAGTGAAGCCCAAGCCTTCTCTACGTTCCATAATCATGGTCTCCTCTTTAGAAGAGGGAAAACCAATGGTGGCCCATCGGCAAGGAAAACTCAGTCCAGACTAATGCACTTTGGAGTGAGCTCAGGGTATCAGGAAACCTCTCTGCTCTCACACGCTCCTCTTTTTCTCACCTGATCCTTTCTCTTTCAGGAATTTTGTTCCTGGGAACAAAAATGACATTGTAACCATGACCACATTACAGTGAGTGAAAACACAAAGAACAGAACTGATTAAACAGTTTGGGGTTTAATTTGCTCAGGTCTCCTGGCATTAGCAGGTAGATGTTTCACCAGGGAAGCCCTTTTTAAGGTCAGTTCCTGTAAAAAGGTTGGGAGAGGGGTGAAGTTTGTTTTCAAATTCTCCCTCCTTTGCCAACCCAATGTCCCTACCTGCAGCAGGCTCCTTAGCTCATGTCTAGTGTCTTCCAAAGAGAGGAGTTAGGGTTAAAAGCTTGACCTCTCCTGCCACCTGCCTGGGTTCAAATCCAAGCTCTACCCCTTCCTAATCACGTGACCTTGGGCAAGATACTAGATTCCACTGTCACTCATTCTGCTCGTTTGCAAAGTAGGAACAATAACGCCATGAGCAGCAGTCTCCAACTTTTTTGCACCAGGGACCAGTCTCATGGAAAACAGTTTTTTTTCCATGGACACTGGGGGCGGGGGGAAGAGGCAGTGGTTTGGGGATGATTTAAGTGTGTTACATTTACTTTGCACTTCATTTCTGTCATTGTTACATCAGCTCCACTTCAGATCATCAGGCATTAGATCCCAGAGGTTGGGGACCCCTGACCATGAGCATGAAATATCTGAATAAATTTCCAGCACTTAGAACAGTGCCTTGCACTCAGAATGAGATGATAAATAATAATACTTTAAAAAATTGTGACCTTCTGCCCAAATAAAACCTCCAAAAGCAGGGTCAAGAATTGTTCCTCTCAATAGGGTCCTGATCAGCCCACCCCATCACAATTTCCTTTCCTTCCTGTTCTCACCCTTCCTTCCTGTTCTCACCCTTCCTCCAGTCACACATTGCTTGGCAGTTGCAGGAAGACACAGCCCCCAGACTGCTATATCTACCCATCAGCCCTCCCCTTATCACATCCCTGAGTGCTGGCAGCATCCACTCCTGTCCTAACACCCTTGGCTTCCTTGCTCACTTGTCTTTCTTTGCCCCTAGGCAGCTCTGGGTGAGGGCTACATTCACCAACCACAGCTTGGCCTTCCTGCCAGGCTCACCAGTAAGCTAGCAGCCCCATCCCGAGAGGTACCCACCACAGAAGGCTTTCAGCCCCAAGCAGCTTGAAAAGATCTTGGGACAGGCTTCCTTCTTAGAAGCCTGATCCTCTGCAACCAAGGTTGGTTCTGCTCTGGGAGTCAAGAGATTGCACAGCCCTTCTCCTACTCAGAAAACCTCACTTCCAGAGGCAAAAGCATTGTCTTTTGCCACATGGGACAGAGTCCAAGCTCTCCTTGCTGAGATTCAGACTAGAGACCAGCTCATTTTCATGCACAAGTCCCTCATTGCTGATTTTTCCCCCTTTGCTTTGAGGAGGGGCCCAGCCCAGGACACCCCAAAGAGGTAAATATTCTTTTATCTCTTCATCACACCCCTCCATAGATGAACCTCTGCCTTGCACCTAACTCAGGCGTTTTCTCCAGAAACAACGTCCCTTCTCCCAGCATCACTTCCCAGCCCCACCCAGTGTCTGAGGTCCTGATGCAGACAGCGTGGGGAGCACACAAAGTTCTCTTCTCACACTCCGTTCTCCCAAAGGTGGGCACACACACACACATGTGATTGACACCTATAGTCCCGGGTGATCACTCCAGAGTCAGGGACTTGACAGGATCTACAGAGTCAGCCTCAGCATCTCCACCGCAGGCTGGGAGTAGGCTGAGTGGGCCCAGAAGTACCAGAGTCAGAGGATGGAGGGATACAGCAGGACAAGGCTGGGGGCCGAAACACAAGTCCACCCTGTGCAAAGTTAGCCAGGAGAGCTGAACTTCTAGACTTCCAGCTAAGGAGGTGGTCCCACAAGTTCCTTGGTGGTCCAGTGGCTAGGATTCCACACTCCCAATGAAGGGGACCCGGGTTCGATCCATGGTCAGAGAACTAGATCCCACATGCTGCAACTGAAAGTTCACATGCTGTGACTGAAAGATTCTGCATGGTGCAACGAAGGTCGAAGATCCTGTGTGCCACAACTAAGACCTTGTGCAGCCAAATACATAAACAAATAATTTTTTTTAAAGAAGGAGTTCTCACTGTGACTCTGCATCTGTAAACATCCTTTCATTTCACCCTTGGTCTAAAGGGAACAACCTGACAGGTGCCTGGAATAGGCTAATAATTAACATATTGATTGATTTAATCCTCCTGAGAACTCTCCAGGGTAGGTGGTGTTACACCTTGATTTCACACTAAGGAAAGACAAGTAAAAAAGTAAATCTCTGAAGGCCACATGGCTCATAAGTGGAAGAGAGATGGTTAAAATCCAAAATCCATGCTCTTAACCACTACCTTGTTTATCCTGGCTCAGAGGCCCCACTGCTCTGCAATTACCTGGCTTGAAAATCTAGACTTTTACTTCTGAGCCTTAGTTTTCTCTTCATACATTACTTATAGTTCATTCTGAGAATTAAATCTATGCATGCAGAGTCCTCAGCATGGTCCCTCACTAGTAAACACAAGCAATGTGAGTTATCAACAACACCGTCATCATTACTAAGTGCAAAATGCACACAGATCCACGTTTCCAGGTTTGCCTGCCCCTCACACTCTCCCTCACCTGTTTCCCTGCCTTAAGGTAGGTCTCTGACAGCTCACAGCTACTCCCAGGCTGTCTCCACCTTAGTTTTCAGGCTACTATGTAAGCTCAGTGGGCTTCCCTTGTGGCTTAGCTGGTAAAGAATCTGCCTGCAATGTGGGAGACCTGAGTTTGATCCCTGGGTTGGGAAGATCCCCTGGAGATGGGAAAGGCTACCCACCCCAGTGTTCTGGCCTGGAGAATTCCATGAACTGTATGGTCCATGGGGTCTCAAAGAGTCAGACCTGACTGAGCAACTTTCACTCAACTCACTCACTCATGTAACTCAGTCAGTAAAGGACTTGTCTGCAATGCAGGAGACCAGGGTTCAATTCCTGGGTCAGGAAGATCTCTTGGAGAAGGAAAATGGCAACCCACCCCAGTATCCTTGCTTGGAGAATCCCATGGACAGAGGAGCCTGCCTGGCTACAATCCATGGGGTCACAGGAGTCGGACATGAGTTAGTGACTAAACCGTCACCATGAGTGTAAATAGAGCTGAGGCTTAGCAAGACTAAGTTCTACACTCAAAGATCATTCTTTCAGGTTCTAAGACAGATCTCTGTAAAACTGAGTGGGGTGTTTTAATTGTTTTTTAAATTATAAACTCAGCTTGGAAAAAAAGATTATCAATAAAGAAAATCATGACCACAATCACACACTCCTAACAGCAGTAATATTCATGATATGTATTACTCGCTGAGTTTTGTCTATTTCTGCAAAGACTGACTTTTCTCCTGATTTACTGCCTCTGTGGAGCAGTTGGGAGTGCTCATCACTGCAGCATTGAGGGAGCCCAGAAATACTCACTGTGGGATTCTACAGTGACCATGGAATAAATCCAGAGTGACTCCAATTTGACCCTGGGAGAAAAATAGCATAATCAAGCATGGATATAAAATTAAGGCAAGCAAGTGTCCCTTTAGAGACAAATCTGTCTCTTTGAGCCATTAGTTTTTAAAATATTTTAATTAATGCATTTTTGACAATTAAAAACTGTATATATCTAAGGTGTTTAAGGTAATGTTTTGATGCACATATGCACTGTGCAGTGATTATCACAAACTAGTTAACACACCCATCACCTCCCATAGTTACTTTGTATATATGTATGGTGAAAAACATGAGATCTACTCTCTTAGCAAAGTTCTAGTATGTAATATATTACTATTAACTACAGTCACCATGCTGTACAGATGGAGTACAGGATTCCAGAATTTATTCACCTCATAAATGAAAGTTTATATCCCATGACTAGTATCTCTGAGCCATTATTTTATAATCTAAACTACACTGTAGCCAAGCTTCTAGGTGAACTGCTAAAATTATGTAAGCATATAACCCAGTGATATATTTATTAATGTATTTTGTAAATCAAAACCAAAGTAAAAATAGGAACTTTACTTCTGCTTCTTTTTTCCTCTTTATCATTAACATACCACATCAAGTCCAGGTTTTGGGGTGAGGGGGCAATTTTGATTGTTGTTTTTATTTTTTTTTTAAGCTGAGATTATCAGAAACAAGGACCCCCTATAATAAATTTTACACAGAGTTTTAGAAATTTGTGACTGACACCCAGAACATCCTGGAATATGGGTTGTGGAAAGTGAGAGGAAGAATAGGGAAGGAAGGTTTAGTGGTGATAAAACTCTGGTTTGGTCTGAGGGACCTGTCACATCTGCTCAACTGGCTGAAGCTCCATGTGACATTTCTCTATCCTGTTCTTTTTTGATTTGGTCCCCAAATGCCCAGCACAGAACCATTTAGGCCTACCTCATGGAATACAGCTGGGCTGGGGGGTGGGGGGCGTGCAGTGGGCAGTGGGTATTGGCAGGGACATGTAAAGATGTGTGAGAAATGGACCTTGATTCAAAGAGCTGACAATTCCACTGGGACATGTTGATAATAATCAGAAGACCAGGGACTGATTCCTGGTTCCCTCAGTTACTCACTGGGCTTGCAGGAGTAATTTATTACAATTCTTAATCTGTAAAATAGGGCAACTGACAATAACAGTAAAAGTATCTACATCTGACTTAAAGGGTTGCTGCTTGGATCAAGAGCAATAAATCATCCAGTGAAAGCACTTTACAGACTAGGAAGTGATAGGCAGAGAACTCTTGTTATTATTCATATAAAATGTTTTCACAACACAAAAAGCACCTCTCAGATTTTTGTCCCTTTGCAAGCTTCAAATTTCCAATATTATCTTTTCAGAGACCTGTTTCCACAAGATGTGATGCACGCAAATCAGGTGAGCTGCTGCCAGGTACAGTCTTACCTGGAAAGTATCTGACATTGTGACACGGTCATCTTGACATGGGCATGTTTTGACCTTGCCCACAAACAAATCTTTAAGCTTCTAGATGGTTTTTTTTAGTGACGAATCAACACATGAAATATGCATACTTACCCCATTATCGAGTCATGTTCTAGTCTTCACCTCACTCCAGGACTGACTTCTTGAGTTAGAAATCAAGGGTACAAGTAGTGTCCATAATGGGAAGGAGATGAGAAATAAGGTGAGCTCAAGTTCTGGTGTATCCAGTCAAAGCTCTTTTTTGATGCAGTGACAGAAAGTCCAATTCAAACCCAGCTCAACTGAAGAGAGATGAGGGTAACCCAGCTACAGCCACAGCTAGATTCAGAACACAAGTGATGTCACTGGGATGCTAACTTTCCATTTATCATTCTGCTCCCCTCCACATTGCCTTTATCCTTACATTCAGTGCACCGGCAAGAAGCAAGCAGGAGCTCCAGGCCTGCGTCTCGTCAGGTTCAAATTCAGTAGCAAATAGTCTGTCTCTTTCTCAACACAAATAGTCTGTCTCTTTCTCAACACAAATAGTCTGTCTCTTTCTCTCTCTCATGGAGAAGGGAAAGGCTACCCACTCCAGTATTCTGGCCTGGAGAATTCCATGGACTGTATAGTCCGTGGGGTTGCAAAGAGTCAAACATGACTGAGTGACTTTCACTTCTCAACACAACTCCTAGGTTTGAATCTCACTGAACCAAACGCGAGCCTCACTGGATCACAGTTCCATCCTCAAACCAATCATTGAGGCCAAGAATAAGAAATACTCTCATTGGCCAGGCCGGAGTCAGGCCTGCCTCTGAAACAATGCAGAATCACCTGAAACATATCAACTGAGAGAACTCGTAGAGTGATGCCACTTAAGAAAATCAAGATACTGCTGCCACAAGGAGTAATTATCAGTAAATATCCACTACTGATCCAAATACGGGACACAGTACTCATTAGAAGAGAATGGTCAGAAATCACTTGTCAGGCAAGTCACAAGTATTGGGTTGGCCAAAAAGTTCATTTGGTTTTTTTGATACAATGTTTAGAAAAATAGGAATGAACTTTTTGGCCAACCCGGTTCAAGCCTCAGACATTTACTGTGCTTTGTTGTTGTTCAGTCGCTCAGTCGGGTCCAACTCTTTGTGACCCATGGACTGCAGCACACCAGGCTTCCCTGTCCTTCACCATATCCCAGAACTCACTCAACCTTATGTCCATTGAGTCAGTGATGCCAGCCAACCATCTCATCCTCTGCCATTCCCTTCTCCTGTTTTCAGTCTTTCCCAGCACGAGGGTCTTTTCCAATGAGTCAGTTCTTCACATCAGGTGGCCAAAGTATTGGAGCTTCAGTTTTGACATCAGTCCTTCCAATGGATATTCAGGATTGATTTCCTTTAGGATTGACTGGTTTGATCTCCTTGCAGTCCAAGGGATTCTCAAGAGTCTTCTCCAACACCACAGCTCAAAAGCATCATTTCTTTGGTGCTCAGCTTTCTTTATGGTCCAACTCTCACATCCATACGAGACTACTGGAAAAACCATAGCTTTGACTAGGTGGATCTTTGTTGGCAAAATAATGTCTCTGCTTTTTAATACTCTGTTTAGGTTTGTCATAGCTTTTCTTCCAAGGATCAGTGTCTTTTAATTTCATGACTGCAGTCACCATCGGCAGTGATTTTGGAGCCCAAGAAAATGAAGTCTCTCACTGTTTCCATTATTTCCCCATCTATTTGCATGAAGTGATAGGACCAGGTGCCATGATCTTCATTTTTTGAATGTTGAGTTTTAAGCCAGTTTTTTCACTTGCCTCTTTCACTTTGATAAAGAGGCTGTTTAGTTCCTCTTTGCTCTCTGCCATAACAGTGGTGTCATCTGCATATCTGAGGTTATTGATATTTTTGATTCCAGCTTGTGCTTCATCCAGCCCAGCGTTTCTCATGATGTACTCTGCATATAAGTTAAATAAGCAGGATGACAATACACAGCTTTGACTAACTCCTTTCCTAGTTTGGAACCAGTCTGTTGTTTCATGTCTAGTTCTGACTATTGCTTCTTGACCTGCATACAGGTTTCACAGGGGGCAGGTAAGGTGGTCTGATATTCCCATCTCTTTAAGAATTTTCCACAGTTTGTTGTGATCCACACAGTCAAAGGCTTTAGTATAGTCAATAAAGCAAAAGTAGATGTTTTCCTGGAATTCTCTTGCTTTCTTCTATGAGTCAATGGATGTTGGCAATTTACTAGCCTCAAAAAGTCTAACATTTACACTCTCTGCTCATTCTCTATGAATTTCTCTGTTTGTATTAGAATTCTCTGATTTCTCTATTAAGGATCAAAGCAATTTCTTTTATGGAATAAGTAGATTCATCTTCCTAATGAGTACTTGATCTCCTTGACAATTAAAAATCTAGAGGATTAGATTCTATGGACTCTATGCACGCTAGGGGAAAGATAATCCATTTCAGAGAAGAAGATATCAATATACTTATTTATGTTTTCATCTTAAAAGCGGGAAATTAAGTTTTGCCAACAGAGCTATTAGCACTGTCATTGGTGCCCATCATTGGTCCAGATGTCAGAGGTTCTCAGGAAAGGTCAGAGGTGAACTTCCCTGATGGTGCAGTGGTTAAGACTCAGACTTCCAATATAGGGGGTGAGGGTTCAATCCTTGGTTTGGGAACTATGATCCCCCATGCTGTGGGACATGGCCAAAAACAAAAACAAATTAGAGCAGGGGTTCTCTACACAGAGGGGTGAGTAGGGGCCTTTTCGCTGTCAGCATATTATGCCCTTAAAGTAGCTTTGAGGGGTAAAATGGCACGTGTACACAACTTATTCCGAAATCTTTCAGGAAAAACAAAAAAAGACAGATGGATACATAGATTATAAATAAATAATGATAATGATAAAAATATGGAAAATGTTATCACTTGGAGAATTTGGGTGGGTGAAGGGTATACGGGAGTTTTTAGTACCGTTTTTGCAACTGTTCTATAAACCTGAAAGTATTTCAAATTAAAAATTAAAAGTTTGATGATGGTGAAGAGGCAATGCAGAGCAGCCTAAGTGCAGGAAAGAGGGTGGCTCTAGCCACAGTGACCAGGAGGAGGAAGAGGGAAGGATCCTGAGCATTGTGAGGGCAGTTCTGAAAAACGAGGCACTGTTTCCTGACAGACAGGTGAAGACAGGAGACACTGCTTCTTTTTTTAAAAGTGTTAGCAATCTGCAAAATAAATCCTGTTCTTTTTGCCAAGTAAAATAAAGTTTGGATTTTCTATATCAAGACAAACAGTGTCTGATCACTGGGGATATTTATCAAGGACTTGCTGTTCACAAACGATGAAACCTCCTCGTGGTAATGGCTGGATTTGAGAAGCACACATCAGCGGAGCTGTTGTTCCTCTCTTGGGAACACGGCAGATGGAGTCTGAAGGGCACAACCAGTGGAATGGAAAGATGCAATTCTTGTATTTATGTCACTTAGTGCAGCCACCCAGACAGGTTCCCAGTAGCCTGCCCTTTGTACAGACTTAAGACTAGAACCATAGGTGAACATAAAACCATTCAGCAAAATGATACTCATCAGCAAGCGCTAAAGAAGGGTGTTCACAATATATTTGAAAACAGAAGGGCCCCTCCCTCTGTTAATGCAAAGCTTCCTGGGATGAAATGGAATTCTCTATTTTAACCCTGGCCATCTTCACACAGTAGATCCAGGAGATGAGGGTTTGATCCCCGGGTCGGGAAGATCCCCTTGAGGAGGAAATGGTAACCCACTCCAGTATTCTTGCCTGGAAAATGCCATGGACAGAGGAGCCTGGCAGGCTACAGTCCATGGGGTCGCAAAAGAGCTGGAAATGACTGAGCAACTGAGCACACACACACGTCTTCACACTCAGTATTTTAGAAAAGGCAAAAACCTCAATTCAAAGAAGTTAAACATTTGCCCCAAGATCAAACAATTAGTTGGCAGCAGAGCCGAGATTTGAAGCGAAGTCTTTCCAGCATCAGGCTTTTGGTTTCTTTTAATACTCCCCATCATTTCCTGTCTTATTTCCTAAAAGGAGGAAGCATGGGCCTCAGTAGACACTGACCTCATACTCAGCGACAGATCCAATTTGTGCCAATAAAACTCGTGGAGAAGTTCGCTGGGGTTTTCCAGGGAAATTCATTCTTAGTCTTACGGGAATGTATGTAGAAGCAAGGCCTTCTGTCCAGCCTGGTCTCTGATGAGAAATCAGAGGGTAGTCCCGGCATCCTCAGACTACAAGTGTGAGCTGCCCCAGGATGGAATGATGCATGGATGGCAGAATGGAGCTACGGAACAAGAGATGCACCAGGAATGTGTATTCTTTACCCTGTTTCTAACCACTGGTGTTCTGGACCCTCTCTTGCTTTTATAAGACTGTACTTCCATAATTATTGCCGGTTTTCTTTCTCTTCATTATCAATATCTCCCTCCATCCCAGAAATTGCAAACACATGTTGGATTATTTCAGATTAAAACAAAATGTGAGACTTCCCTGGTGGTCCAGTGGTTAACACTTCATCTTCCAATGCAGGGGATGCAGGTTCAATTCCTGGTCAGGGAGCTAAGATCCCACATGCCTTCAGGCCAAAAAAACCAAAACATATAAGACAGAAGCAATATTGTAACAAATTCCATAAAGACTTTAAAAATGGTCCACATGAAAAAAATCTTAAAAAAATTTTTTAAAACAATTATTATCCTTTGACTCTATTCTCTTCCTGCTACAACTCTTTTTCTCTCTTTTCCTCGTACAAAACTTTGTCTGTACACTCTCTCCTTCCACTCATGTTTTAATCCGTTCTAGTTTGATTCCTAATGTCACTATTCTCTTGGACTTTCTGCTGTCAAGTTCACCACTGACCTTCACCTTCCCAATGTCAATAGGCATTTCTCTGTTTTCATTTCTCTAGACTTTCCAGCGGGATGTAAATGAGCTGAATATCTTCTTCTTCTTGGAATACGTTCCTATCTTGCCTTCCAGGACTCCATGCTACCCTGGCCTCTCCCCTTCCTCACTGGCTGCTGCTTCTCCATCCCCTACACTGACATTTCCTCCTCTATATTTCCAAATGTTGGATTGTCTCAATTCTTGGTCCTAGGTCCTCTACTCTCCTCTATTTATCCCATCTCTTCCTCTATTCATTCAACACTCAATCAATACTTATTGAGTATCTACTATATGTCAGACTCTTTTCTAGGCACTGGAAATAGAGCACTGAATAAATAAACAAATCTATCTTTATAAAGCATACATTCCAGTGGAAAAAAAATGAATAAAAACTAATAAGTCTATAGTATAATGTAAGTAGTGATAAGTGCTATGGAGAAGAATAAAGCAGTGCCAGCGACAATTATGCTTTTTAAAAATATGAAGGCCGGTGGAGGATGCTCTAAGGAGGTGACATTTACATCTAAGAAAAGTGGAGTGTGTGTGAGAGAGAAGTTAAAGCTGATTCCAGGTTTCTGGTCTGAGTGAAAGAAAGAAAAGATGGTGCCATTTAGTGAGATAAGAAATATCGGGGGAGGAAGAGATTTGGGAGGAGAAAATCAAGAATTCTGGTTTGGAGGTGTTGATGAGTCACATGTCCATATTATGCAGTTATTTGGATAGGTCAGATTTCTCTTGTGGATGATTCCTTCCTCAGGTCTTAAGACTTTTCTGACCACTCTGTCTCTGAGAACGTCCCACTTGCCACCTCCCCAACCCACAGGATCTCTATCACCCTCCATAATTTACTGTCTTCATGATGGTCACCTCAAACTATAATAACAAAATTTGACTTTGGTTTGATACCCTCACAAAAATTAACTACTGGGAGAACAGGAACTTTGTCTTGTTTATAGCTTTGTCCCCTGACCTTGGTACCATTCTTACTCAGAGTAAGAACTCAACATCTAATTGCTGAACGAAAAAACAAAGGGTAGGTCAGTCCTCTGCAGAAGTCAGGACATCTTGGCCCTTGTCTGAGCCCAGCTAGTCACTGGCTTTGGACCTTCTGGCTTTGTCACTTCTGTGGTATATTATCAGTTTCAAAGTCATTTGATAAGCTGATTTCTAAGAGCTAATTTGTCAACTTTGAA